>NC_057709.1:2149262-2157239 GCF_014466175.1 Vespula pensylvanica | reverse complement strand
CGAACAAATCAAGCAAAGATTTCAGAAAAAATTAAATTAACCGTATTCAATAGAGTATTTAATCTTTCAGATTTAAGAAAGACCTTCCCGTATACAATTACGTATCTGATGATAATTCAATCACTTATGGCGTATTTCTAGAAATGATACATAAATATGGAGAATTGATACCATCTGAAAAGGCAGTTTGGTGCCACAGCTTGATAATAACAAAATATCGGCTGGTCCATCTTTTCTACATATACTTTCTACATTTATTACCAGCTGCAATAATAGATACGATCGCAGTGTGTGCAGGTAAACAGCCAAGGTACATTTCTCTCATCTTATTTCCTAGAACAATGATATTAGAACGATAAAAGAGGGAAAAATTCCATTTTGGTGATAATCTTTTTTGTTACTCAGGTTACGCAGAATATATAATAAAATTCACAAAATGTCGGATGCTCTTGGTTATTTTTCTACGATGAAATGGACGTATACTAATGAAAGATGGAACAAAGTGATAGCGAAGTTATCGCCTGAAGATCGCGAATTATTCTTTTGTGATATAAAAGACCTCGTTTGGGGTGCTTATTTTCCAACATATTTCTTAGGTATAAGAAAATATATCTTCAAGGATCCCATTGAAACACTCCGACAAGCTCGTATAAAATGGCTTAGGTATCTTTTTTTTTGCACCTTTATTTTATTATCTATCTACATTGACGATCATTTCTAAATGATATCGATTTTTCAAATTTTCAAGGTTTTATTGGATATGTCAAACTTTAAAAATTCTTATTGTCTGCGTCTTTCTGGTGATCATATGGGCTACGTTTGCCGGGGTTTCCTAACGTTTGGATCATTCTAAAGGAAGCAAAGATAACAATAAAGGGAGGAAAAGAAATAATCATAACTTGTACAAATCAATGACTTCTTTTGTATCATTTGAATGTATCTACAATAAAGCTACCACACATTTTTGTCTAATAATTTTGTATATGCATAAATATCTCGTCCAATAAATCTAAAATGAAAATATTGTGAGAATTTAATATTGATTATCGTGCATAACAAAGATTCTTTTAAAGAATTATTAAAAAGTAAATATGAAACGAGTATAAACGGCTCGATCTACGCTCGAAAAATAATGTATTACGGTATATTATCGTCAAACAATTCATTTGTGTCCATCAAAACAGTAAACTTGTCGATATCATCGGAAAATCATAAAATTTCTCCTCGATAAAATTGTATAAACAATTGGCATAAGCCATAGATACAGAACGAAATACTGAAATATCAATGATATCGAACATTTGCTAAAGTCAAATCTATTATCGCAAGATCCTAATAATGGTTAATACCTGTAGAAAGAGCAAGGTGTTCATTTTTCCTTCAGACTTTAAATGTTAATGGTTATCATCTATTTAATTTTCTCGCTGATCATCACACTTTTGGGTACATAAAAACATTTACTTTCTAAATATTTCTTTTTTACAATGTATATGTATAATTATGCATTTTTAATAACAAAAAAAAGTTCGTGTTTATATTTTATACTATTACTTAAATATAACTTAAATTCAACTAAAATATAACTAAATATAAGTAAATATTTATATGATGTGGAAGAAAAACACAAGAAAATGAATTAGTGTATATATGAGACATAAACGATAGGCTGATATATTGCGATACCTCGTTGACCATATGCCTGTAGTTAGGCAAATTTGTTTGCTTGTATCATCTATTTAGCAATCTCGTTCGAAGAGTCAGAATCGTAATGTAGTTTAACTATCTAGCATTTCATTCGAACTGTAAACTTCTATATAATGTGTGAGTTATCTTCATTTAAATATCTTTGCAATTCATATTAATCCTATGCTATTAAATAACTTATCTATATTTACCACCTCGGCAATATATTTTATCTTATTTTAATTCTATGTGCAAATTTTATTATGAAACTTTTAATTTTGCAAGTGGTTAACGTTCGAAATTCATCGATCGCTGGGCTGCTATTGCAACTAATTCATCCTTGCCAAATTCATTGACGATTGCTCATTTACTAGCATGCATTCTATATCTCATTCTTTTCCACTCTATTTCTTTTTACTATCTCTCACTCTTTCTCACTTTTCTCTTTATTTCTCTTCATTCTTTCTCTCTCTCTCTCTCCCTCTCTCTCTTTAATGAGTCTGATGTTCTCAGTTCCTTTTATTCACTTAAGAGTATCAGCATTTTCAAGAAAAATAATATAATAATGGATACGAAATCTCTTAATTTTAAGTTATTTTATTTAATGGTTTTTTTTTTTATATGCGTTCATATGTACGTATACATGTTTGAAGAAAAAACTTATTACGTTTTAGATACATGTTACTTCAACGGGAGGACTTTTTGCACTTTTTTCACATTACGCTAGATTAATAATTTATTTATGCATATTTTTCTTTTTATATCGACTAAATACTAAATATACTATTTAATGGAAGCAGATAATTTCAAAAATTAAGCAAATGGAAATAATAAAATACTAATACTTATATACTATATATATATTATAACATATTAAGCTGTATAATCGACAAGATGTTTGTCGTAAGTAATCAACTCAGCACTGTGTTCGAAATAAACAAATTCGTCTGTGCGTACAAGTATGTTTCCCTTTATTCGAACAAAAGATAAATGTACGTAATGCTCGTACAATTTCTTAATAATATCTCGATCAACAATTTTCCCATAGATCTTGCTTTACTAGAAAAATATCTTGAATATCGTAGAACTTCCGAATTGATGTAAATTTGTGGATGTTTTCGACGAATGTTTATAAATCCATAAGCATAAATTTCGTCTACTAGACGCCTTTTTGTCTACCTGCTTTAAGAGTATTTTTATCATTTCTACTTCTCCCGTTTGTAACGTAAATTTATATTCCTGATCATAGAAATCTTTATTTCTCTATAGTACTAATTCCTTTTTCTTTTCGTTCGAATTCGATTGATTTTTTTTTCATTTGCCACTGAAGATTAGATTAAATAAATAATTCTATTAATCCAACATTGGAAAAGCAATGAAGCAGAAGTGTCTTTTACATTTCTAATTTGATGTATCTCCTTTTTTCATTTTTATGTTCAGACAATAAAACAATTACTATCGATTCCTCTATAAAAAAGATATTCATTTGTAATACTTACATGTATTAATTATATATATAAAATGTTATGAAAAATAATTTCATAGTTAGAAAATTGATTCATCAAGGAATGTTGAATTTAATTTCACATAAGTATATATGTAACTTTTTGGATATGCAAATGTGCCAAGCATTATCGAATATTAAGAAGTACAAATGTTGATTACGGGTCGCAAATTATCTCTAAAATCATTTTTATTAATACACCGTTCATCTTAATCGTTTATCATGATATGCTTCTTTTTTTTGTGTACTATAAAATAAGAGAAATGAATTTTTATGGCAAGTCACTTTACTTTCCTCGGAATTATTCGTCAAATAAATTAACGTGATCCGACTTAGCAAGACGAGTGAAAGTCGACGGAGAATTTTCGTTCGTGAAAATCTATAATAAAAGGAACAAAACGGATATGTAGTAATTTACTCCACTTAAATTTAGTTTAACAAAAAACGATTAAAACATATGAATACATTTGAAATACATGTATGAAAACGTATGAATAAATGTATGAATACATTTAACTTGTTACGTCGAGTAAAGAACCTACTATTGCGGTTTCTTTTCTAACGGAGCTCATCTTTCGACATATTATATAATCGATAGTAACTTTCGACATATTATATAAAATCGATAGTAACAAACTAGATGGCGATTATTTACAAATAAATTTTTATTATAGAAGAATTGTCTTTGTCTAAATTGTAGACGGTGCAGTTAAGAATGAAAAATTTGCATTTTTTCGTTGTAGGTACATGTAATTACCAATCTCGTGTCTTTCCCTCTACCTGCTCCGCTTTATTTAATGAATATATTATGTTAACAGATTCTTGAATGTATCATATAACCTGATGCATTTATTGAATCCACATTAATCTTGGACGTATCATATTTAATTAGCCTTTCTGAATGAATTAAACTATAAAGAAAAGAAAAAATAACGACGCACGCGTTATGTATTATATACTTTTTGCTATATTTTGCATGCATGTTTCTATTATTGATTTGTCGTCTTTGAATTTGAATTCAATCACGAAGCATGAGATAATGCGAATAATAATCAGGTGCAATAAATTTTGAAATCGACTTAAGTAATCGGATATATCTAATAGTTATGCAGAAAAGAATATGGATGGATAATGGGCAAGAACAAAAGCTTATGTAATATATTTAAATGAGTTTTTCCCAAATTGATTAACTCCACACAAAACGCAATGCAGAGAAAATTGATATAGTTATATGCATTATAATTATTTATTCTTCTAGGGCCTTACAAATTTTGATCATTTATCAGTGCTAAGCCTAATTATTTAGAAAATTTGTTTTGCATAAGAAAGATAAATATCAATCGAGTGCTTTAGTATTAAGATTAAAAAATTTCTAAAGTGGAGTTAATTTCTCTGATCTCTAAACAGTTTATATATGTTCATATACACAGAGGAACCATCGGTAGCAAACAACTTAACATTTTTGAATTTTGGATATTCGTTACAAGTGCAATCCTAACCTTATACAATGTAGAATACTTTGAAAAAGCTGTATTTTATTTTTTGAATTTGATTCTTTTTCAAATAAAAATTTATTGTTTACACTTCTATCTTACTTAACGGTAGTTTTGAATAATGTTATAAGCTGTAGAATATAACAAAAATGTAGGATTGGGATCAAATTTGGCATAACTTTGTATTCTTGATATCAAGTGTTATCGTAAAGATGATCATTAATAATTATAACATTTCCATTTTGAAAGTTATTGAATATCGAGGTAATTCGCTTTAATTTAAGCACTCAACTATTCTGAATTCTTCTTTGTAAAATTTTCTATTTACTCATATAACGAATTTAATTATGTTTTATTTATCGCGCATTTTTAATAAATAATTATTCATTTGACCCATTGCAGTATCTTAGTTTCGTTCATTTTATATACTACATTAAATATGATTCGAACACAGGAATCGAATTTTCTCCGTAACACGCATTAATGCATTATATTAATATTTTAAGAATTCCGATATTATTAAATTATGATCATATATTAATTTAAATCATCATTTACATTAATTTGAAATGTTAATATATAAAAAATATTTGATAGTGACTTAGTTATCGCGAATCACCGATATGACACTAAATACTGGTTTAATAATATAAGAACTTTCATTACTAGAAGAATGAAACCTTGTAGCAATTAATTTTCGTCGATTTTGTTAAATTATAGTATTTACTAAAGAATTGAAACAGTTTTATCGCATAACTCCATGTAACTTATCTTATACTTGTTATAATGTCCACACAATTGAATTATCATGGAGGAAAGTTACGAAAGTCTTATAAAACATTTTACAAATATAATTTTTTTTAAATATATATATCTATTTTAAATTCAAATTTCACTTACTTTTAGAAGTAAATTACATTCAGCATAATTAAAACTGATCCTATATGATTAAAATTATACACGTTTGAACCAAGAGTTCTTTCCTTATGTTTACGCCATGTGTAGATGTTGCTGGAATATAACTCACTGTCACAATGAAGTGTAAAGTTTAGTAAAAGTAGATGATCTTTCCTCCTGTACCATTACAATTTTGAATTTGCGATATAAGCAACTCGATATAAAACTATACATTAAAAAATGAATATTCGACGTTTCCGTCAAGTTTTTGAGATTAGGGATTACCGTAGTAGATACAGTCTATAAAAAAATGCTATAACAATGAATTTGCTAGTAAATGTAATACGGAATTTATAAATACTCCGGCAGAAAAACTCGCTCATCATGTACGTATGTGTTGAACGAATTTTGGATTATTGCATTATTTGTTTCACCATAGTTTTTATCAAAGAGAAAATGCAATAAATGTAGTACATTATTCGAATAAACGAATCATTGAGATCATTTGACACTTATATATTTATACACATTTATGATAGTCCTTATTAGGATAAATCTGTAAACATAAATATAAACAGAGACATAAATTTCAAGATCTATTTTAACGTACTTATCGTTTTTGTTCATTTTTTTCACATTCACTTCTAGAACTAACTAGATTCTAATTACTTTTTAAACTCTACATAATTATACTCTTTAAGTAATTACGTAAATTTAACATTCCGAGAATGCTCAAGTTCTTCATAAAAAAAGAAAGATCATAGACTTGATCATTTTTTATACTGCATTTTCAGCATTACTTTTTATCCTCATATTCAAGATAATGAGTGTACTGTTATGATTGATTCTAATAATAGAATGATGTTAACGATTTGTGTTATACCAGCAAATGATACATCTGTAATTAAAAAGTCGTTTGATTCTTTCGAAATCGATGAAGTCATTTCGAATTAATACAATATCTTTATATATTTTTTGTAAGTTTTTGAAAATACGAAAGTGCAAAGAGTAACACTGAAATTGTTATTATGAATGTTGTATTTGATATTATTTCTTACAAAATACCTTTGAAACGACTATCTTTGCTATGACATCTATTTTAATCGTTCATATTTTCGTTTATATACTACAAGATAGCAATAGTAATTTCCCATGACGATTCTACAGTTTGATTATTTCACGATAATTCGTGATAAATTGACAGGATCTGTTTTGGCAAGACGAATGAAAGTCGATGGTGAAATTAATTCACGATCATTCATTGATAACGCTAAAATTATTAAAAATTTTTATGGGATTAAACAAACTATCTTCATTAATTTATAAATTTTAAACGATAGTAAACAATAAAGGAAAG
The DNA here is from genome assembly GCF_014466175.1 of Vespula pensylvanica. NCBI lineage: Eukaryota > Metazoa > Arthropoda > Insecta > Hymenoptera > Vespidae > Vespula > Vespula pensylvanica. The sequence goes on along the minus strand of NC_057709.1, from coordinate 2,150,305 downwards.
GATAGATTGTGCTGACACAAATTGCCGTAAAGATTGATATAAATAATGAGAAAAAGAAAAACGGAAGAAAGCTGCTGGAATATTTAGAACACCGAAAACAGCAGTGATACGTCTATTCAATAAAAAATAGAGCAAAAATTAAATATATTTTTTACATTTATAAAAAAAACTATCATAGTTTTGAAACTATCATAGATTTACCTTTATTAGAATTATTTGAATACTCTTTCCTAAATAAGATCATTACCTATCTCATGTTTATGATTTCCATCAGTGTCTTATTTTACGCTGTTTTGTATAAAAATTTCTAGTAGCAATTGAGACGATATTTTTTTATAAACATATTTTTATCACTGCGTCATCTTTTCTTTCGTACTCGTTCTTTTATTGATTTGACGTCGGATTCAGCTCCTTCTTCGACTTTTGCAACAAGAATGCAGCTGAATCGGAAGGTAGACTGTTCGGATGAGATGATTCATGATTCAGGCTATCATAAACCATGAAGAAAAAGTTTTGAACGTAACAGCAACAAAAATTATCGCTTTTCTTCGCATAAAACTTTTCCACGAAGATCATATTAATCCAAAGATGTTGAATATCCTTACTGATTGAGCATCAAGAATCTTATCAGCTGGATCATCATCGCGTAAGATCTGCGCCGTTATTAGTCGTTGTCTTCAACGTTATGGTCATCACCTCCGAAACAGACGAAGATATTATTGGCTAAAAAGAGTGTATACAAATATACTCTCGTCGAATGGATCCTCTAATATGAAGAACATATGCATATATAGCTTCGAAAATTAAAAAAGTTTCCTACAAATGACAGAAAAATTTCAAGTGAAATAAGTAATTGCGGGTGAAAAAAAGCGGTTTCCTATTTTTTAGATATCATTTAAAAATTAAAATTTTCAAATACTCCTTGTGTTAGTATTGACAATCATAAACAAATCTCATGAATATTAAAACGTACTTATTTTATATATTTTAAATTCAGGCATCAGATAAGATATCTGTCAAATAAAAATTATACATTCTCGTAA
>NC_057709.1:2134133-2149162 GCF_014466175.1 Vespula pensylvanica | reverse complement strand
AATTCAGGCATCAGATAAGATATCTGTCAAATAAAAATTATACATTCTCGTAATTCGTATACACGATATTTCTTCGACGATATTTTCGTAATCAAAATAATAATATAAAAATAATATCGAAACACTAATATCAAAAATGGTACGACATGTAGAAATTTCTTCTCATAGATATAATTGGAAAAAACTATAGATACATAGTCTCTGGAAACTCTGAAATATAAAAAATAACAAAGATTTGATAAATTCTGATTATTCATTGAAAGACCCTTATATTCATTAATAAGTATACACAGAATAAAGATGTCATCTTTAACTTTATTATTCCTTTGAACACATTGTTCCTACAAACTTCGGACGTTAATAGCTGTCGTTGATTTTGTTTACTCGTTTAAATTAATGGTCGAGTTCAATATAATGGAGTTCTTGCATATGAGCGTAGCTTCCTCTATCATGAAATACCGAGTTTCGACAAGCTATAATCATCTTCGATCAAATCTGTGCAAAATTAGAATTTCTGTATGTCTTTACTCAGCATGGAAAATAAATAAAAAGTTACATTGAAATAGTTACAATTTCTTTTTGTCTTACTGAAGGCTGTTTTTCACCTTTCACTCGAAGCGTGTACGACTTTAACGTGAGGTAAGGACGAAATATGAAATATAAATGTAAGCGGAGAACGCTGTTTTTATCGTGCGTTTATCATATCGTTGTGTAAGCTTGTGTTAATTATACCCCTGTCGTGCGACATGACAATTAGTTACGCGTGGATAGAGTTAGCAGAGGCATTAGACTGTGATCTTACACTTCTCATATGTGTACGTTGCTTTGATGATAGTGTACGTCTCACAGCAATACCTGTTAGATTCGACATCACTATTTGTGACGTTAATCATATATTTTCTTTACGTATTTGTTTCGTGATAAAACATAGAAAATAATAAATATAATTAACGCATATGAGAATCAGTATATAAATTTGCAACAAAAAATAAGATTTTGTCGAATGTTCTCTTAAAAATAATTAGTGAATATTTATATATTATATTATTTTAATACGAATAATATGAAGTGAACTTCTACAGAAAAAACCATAACAAAATAATGCTGGGAGAAAAATCTTGTAGATAATATGGGAACAACAATATGGAAACATGTTTTGTTTATTATTAAAAATAATGTATAATATATATATTCACTAATTACTAATTTTGAAAAAATAATCAACAAACGTATATACGTTATATGCATAGTCTATATTTTTGAGAAAACTGTTTTCAAAAAAATATCATTTTTTAACACGATTTTATTAAAAGAAAATAAGACTTCTTCCATAATTCGAAAAATAGCATTACTAGATTGAACCTTCGTCTTTAAAATGAGACCTTGTTCCTCAAAATCGAATAAGAATTATGCCTGTTCTGAATGATAGTGTAAAACATTAAAAAACCGAGGATGATAAACAGTCTTAAATAGTTAGATATAATACCTATTACATGAAGGAATACATACATTAAAGTATACATTAAAGAATAAACACGTATTACTTTAAAGAAGGAGAATTTTTAAACGTTCATATTGCATTAGATCAATAGTTTATTTATCAATTTCTTTCTTCTCAGATCTACTAAGTATTAATATATTAGTGGAAACAGAAAATTTTAGAATTCCGTTAGCTTGAAATAATGATATATTAGTATCTATATATACACTACATATATTATAATATAAACTACATACAAACTACCAATACCTATAAAAGGTATAATAATTCATAAAAAATAAACAACTTACCAAATCCTCAATAAAACTCCTCGTGCGTTGAAATACATACACCTATATCTTTTCTTCTTTTCGAACATATCAAAGAATTAATGCCCTCTTAAAAATTTCTCGATCGATTATTTGCTTACAAATCCTGTTTCATCGGTTACGAAAATAGTTTGACCATCGTATAACTTCCGAATCGGTGTGACTTTACTGACGTCCTGGACGAACAATTACGTGTTCATAAGCATATATTCCATCTCAAAGTCTTTCTTGCAATGACCATTTCTGATCTATCTCCTTGTAACTGCATTTCCATCAGATCAATTTTTACAAATTGATCTGTAAACGTAAACACAAAAGTGAACTCTTTTCTATTTCTTCATCGTATTAGTCTCTTTCTTTTTTCTTTCATACGAATTTTTTCATGCTCTCCTGAGAATGAAATGAATTCAATAATTATATTAACATAACGTGGCTAACGCGACATGAAAATTATCTTTTAAAGAGATCAAAATCGGATGTTCATTAATTTCATTTATTTTCTAATCTGACGTACATATCTATTTTTTTTTTTATATTCAAGATATCGAAAAATTATTATCCAATTGCACAGTTAGAACGCTGTCAATTAAAAGAGTTTTGTAATTACAAAATCGTTTGATCGAGCATCGATTAATCTGATATCTCCATATATATGTCTGTAATTTTTTCATGATGCAAATGTACGAAACATAAAACGTAATAGGAGATAGAAGATGCTAATTACGTTTCGTAAAATGTCTTTGAAATGATCTTTATTATGAGATCGCCGATCTTAATCATTTATCATGCTATATTTTTTTTTACTCAATGCAAAATAAAACAAATAATTCCCAATTGCCGTTTGACTTGCTTTGAAATTATTTGTGATATAAATTGATACGATCCATCTTAGCAAGAGGAGTAAAGATCGATAGTAAAATTAAATCGTTTCGGTTGTCGAAATTTATTTATAATAGATATGATATACTTTATTTTATACTTACTCATAATGGAACAAAACGGATATGTAATAATTTGATTTATTTAAATATATTTATGCATAAAACGATTAAAAGACGGGCAAGTACATTTAATTGACTAAGATAGTAGTCCAATCTACATTTTGTTCGTTAATACTTTGTTTATTTTTAGATCTTTACCATAAAAATGTCGAGTAACAATGGAGATGGCAAATTTTTCTAAACGAATCTGTATTATAGAATAATTGGCTTTGTTAAGAACGTATACAGTGCAATTGAGAAGAATAAATCTACGAATTTGTCTGGTTGTATGTGTCTTGATATTGCAAAATATAAATATTTAGTAGCAAACTGTACATATACAGATTTAACATATTTCAAGCTATATTCGTTGACGAGTTTCATGCGAGTAGGAAAAAAGGGAATATTACATTTGCACGTCATTGATGTATGTTTAGGTATAAATATAGAAATGTAAATATTTGCTTCGGAATGAATATTTTTCAAAAGAAACGAGTTTATATAACGTCCGTATTATATAAATATTTATAAAAAAGAAAAGATACATGAAGCGTCATTTAGTTTTGCATGTTTTCTTCTATACTTATATTCGAATGGAATAATTATATTCGACTTTTTTTTTGTCTTTTATTCCACTTCAAATGCGAATCTATAATAAGCACTTCTACCTTATTTAATGATATTTTTCTCTAATGTAATAAACTGTAGGATAATATTTCATCGAAATTATAAACGTTTGACGTTAGCTTCTTTCCTTGTTTTCACATCATGTGTAGATGTTTCTCGAATGAAACTATAAAAGTTGGAAGAAACCTTTTCATCTTAACCATAGAGAATTTAAACTATAATTGTACGTCACTCATAACGATCCAAAACTCTACATTTAGAAATTAATGTTCGACATTACGGTTAAGTTTTAGGTATTTGATGATCGTTATAGCGGATACACTCCATAAAAAGATTAAAAAAAAATGAGTTTACGAATAAAAATGATATGGAATTTATAAGTACTCTGGCAACAAAAATCAATAGTTATGACGTCAATATACATATGTGTTAATCCGACTTTAAATTATTGCATCATTCATTTCAAACTGTATTGCAATAAATATTGTAGAGCATTGTAATGTAATAATGATACATTTCTCTCCGAAAATATAGATTTTTGAGGATTAAGGATCTAAACTTGCGAGGAAATATTCGTTTACAATAAAAATTAAAAATAAAGATATAAATATATTTTTTGTGTATATGAAAAAGTACTTTTATAGTATATGAAAAAAAAAGATCTAACCAGAATATTTGTCTCCAGATTTTACGAATAAGAAACTGTAATTTATTTCTACCTCCTTGTCGTTTAACCAAGATCCATCGAATACGAGAAATAATTGATTCTTACATAAATGAAAGTGTAAATTCTAATTACTTTTTTCCTTTCATTTTCTTTCACAATTATGCTCCTTTTTGATTATCCGAACGTTACAGGCAGGCTGGAAATAATAAACCATGTGATGATAAGAAGGACGCACTAAATAAGGTGTTTCATTGCACGATGCATCTAATAAAACTTTTAAAATTTGAAAAATAAGTATTATTTGAAAGAGACTGTCAATGATAGATGGTCAATGATGTAAAAATCAAGGAAAAAAGATACCTTCACCATTTCGTGAGAGCTTGCGGAAGCGTTTCAATGGAATCCTTGATAACATATTTTCTTATAACTAGGAAATATGTTGGAAAATAAATATCATAATTGAAATTTTTCATATCACAAAAGATTAATTCATAATCTTTAGATGTTAACTCGTCAGTCCGCTCCATTTTTTATTCGTAAAATTGCATTGGACCGTAGAAAAATAAGCAAGTAGATCCAACATTTCCTGAATTTTTTTTATATATTTAAAGTAATGTTTTTTATAAATTTAAAAAAAAGAAATGATATTGGCATCAAAGTTCTGCTCTCTTTCTACATCTTAATAGTTTTTCTTTGAAATTACAAGGAAGAAATTTACCTTGGCTGTTTATTCACACATACTGCGATTGTATCTATTATAAGAGCTGGTAGTAAATGTAGAAAGTATACGTAGAAAAGATAGATCACTCGATAATTTGTTATTTTAAAGATGTAGAATCAAATTTTCAGACTGTATGAATTATCCATACTTAACTTACTATGAATCATCCATACTTATCATTTCTACAAATCCGACGTAAGTGATTGAATTAGATACGTAATATATAATTATTAGATACGTAATATGCGATCTATAATCAAACAATTATGTGGGTATAATTACAGAACACTGCTTATTCATTTGATATTTTTTATAAATAGATGTAAAACTGAATGCTTGATATTTTAAAATATAAACGTACTGTGGTGTAATTTTGTTGAGCAATTTCTCGTCCATACAGTTCATTAAATTTATTAATTTATTGGCATCTATTGGTAGGTCATACAATTTTTAGATTAGATTATGAAAACAATTGTAATAAGCCGTTGATATATGCAGGAAATTTTGAAATATTAAGAATAATAAAGATTTGTTAAATTCAGATATTTCATTTAAAGACCCTGATAGTCATTAATACGTATAGACAGGATAAAGATGGCAACTTTAGTTTTGATAATTTTTTGAAGAAATTTATTGCTTCCTTCAGACTTTGAACGTTAATAGCTATTGGTAAGCTATAATCGCTCGTGATCGCGACTATGCGATATTTTAATGATAATTGTTTCTCTCTCAAAGTGGAAAATATCTGAAAAGTTGACAGAGTTATCAGTATTTTTTTTCTTCCGTATTTCTCAAGTTTCTTAATGTTATATCTCTATTATATTATTTAGTAGAAACAGATAATTTTAAAGTTGAATCAAGGGTGAAATAATAATTAAATATAATAATAATAATAGATATAATAATTTAATGTATATAAGAAATAAAACTAAGATATAATAACTCACTGAATCTTCGAGTAGTTCCTTCGTGTAATCATACTTTTTCCTTTTTTTGTACGTATTAAAAGATAAATGTAAGTTATATCGGAACATTCTCTTAATAATTGCTCTATCAATAATTTCTCTATAAATCCTGTTCCTCCAGTTATAAAAATACTTTGATTATCGTAGAATTTTTTAATGGGCGTGAAATTGATCAAAGGTCTCAACTGATTGCATATTTACAGACACATATTTAGTTTTCGTAACATCTCCCAAAGAACTTTCCGTAATGGCTATTTCTTGTCCATCTTCTTCTAATAGTACTTCCATCATATTTGCTTTCGCACATCGATCTGTAAACATAAACATAAATGTAAAGGTAGAAATCTTTTCTGCTTCTCTATCGTACTCATTGATTTAAATCATTTAAATCAACGATAATACAAGGAAACTCAAGTGTTTCTTAAAAATATTACAATCAGGCGTTCGTTTATTGTTGACGCATCTTTTATTCTGTGTATGCTTTTTCTATCTTAATAATCAAGCGAAAACGTGATCATGATTCCAATTATTAAAAGGTATCTGTTACATGCTTTCCTAATGGCATACTATAATGTGAAGCGGACAGTTTTTTTATAATAGAAAATGATCGATGATTAGTGCACTCAAAAATAGATAAGAAGAAAAAAATATGTAGATATTATCCGACATGCAAACGTGCGACGTCTTCGAAATGTACCTCCTTTCTATATTCTATATTCACATTAATTGCGTCACTAAGGCATATATTATTTTTTATTTACTACGAGGTAAGAGAAATGATTTTCTATCGCAAATTTACCTTCCGCCTTGTCTCGTAATAATTCGAGATAAATTGATAAGGATAATTTGATAAAGAACTGCTTAGTTCATTTCGTTCGTCAAAATCTATACTACATGCATATGTTATTATATATCTAATTATAAATGAACGGAACGTATGTATAGAGAAAAGTAACTATCAATTATCTTTAATAAATACTAAGAACTATTCGTAAGCGGAACAGTTACTTCAGAACAACGTAAATTATGGGATCACGGTCACTCATTTTTTATTAAGCATTACTAAGTTAGGCGTTGATTTCTATTTTTCAGATTTGTGAAATTGTTTCAATGTGTCTTATCATCGATATAACTTGTTCTCTAATTAGTAATTATTCGTCTTTTACTTGTTATTTGCGGAAACAATAGTAGAAGTAACAATCTATGTATATATTTTGTTTCTCTCTCTTAAAAGTAATAAATAGCGACATGTTTCTTAAACAATTCTCTTTCATCGAATCAGATTTTTAAGTGTTACAAAATCGGAACGCTTTTCACCGAATATTTTGATTAAACTATTTTCTTTAATTTTGAAATTATAAACGATAGATTGTAACAATAAGAGAATTAAAAGTTTGCGGTCTCATAAATTTATGATAAAGATGATAGAAACAATGAAAAGAAAGAAAGTAATATGGAAGAAAAATGTTAAAACGTTTAAATTTCTTGAAACAACTTTGATGCGTTTATCTAATAAAAAATACGGAGGAAAATAAATATATTTGTGACATTTACAGACAAAACTTACAAAGTTTTGAAATTTAGCTTTACTATACTCAATCTCCTAAGTATTTTTACGTTCTAAAATGTATTTGTGGTTAAATAAATCACATCTATGAAACTGTTTTGCCTCATAAATGTCTCATAATATACGAGAGATAAGAGGAATAGATAATTTTTGAACATTTTTTCTAAACTATTTTTTTTAACATTTTTTCATAAATTAAAAATTGCTTTTCATTGTAATTTTGTACATGTATTCTGTTCAGGCAGATTTTTAGATAACTAATCAAAGAATTTTTTATTGTCAAAACATTAATTTTAACTTTAGCATTGAGAAAGATGTAGAAAAATAAATAATTGGACAGCTGTTAATAATTTATTGACAATTCCGAAAATAGTCTAACATGTGATATTCCTCGTTAATAAGATCATATATAATTCTTTCAACTAGAATATTTTTTTAATGTTTCTTCGATACAGATGAGAAAAAATATTTATTACGATAACTCAAGAATAAACCAAATGCCTTAATTACTTTTTTTCCGTACCTTCGTGTAACCTTCTAATACTGTTTAAAATTTTCATATAATACTTGGATTGCATTTCTATGTAAGAATGTTATAAAATTTTTATAAAACACCTTGTAATAATGATTATTTTTAAATGTATACTTATGTAAATTTTACTTACTTTCAGAATTATTTTCCTTATTACAGAATTAAAATAGATGAACTTTCAGTAAAGTTATGAACGTTTGAAGCATAATACTTATTTTTCCATCAGTTACAGATATTGATCTAACTTATGGACTGAAATATAAAACCAAGCAGAAGCGGTTAATCCTTCTTTTCACCACATTTTAACGTTTAACTCTTTAATTTCTTTAATAACTTTGCTTTTTTTTGCATGTATTCGTAGATGACAACAATTTTCAATGCTTGATACATTCAATAAAACCTTGAAAATTCGAAAAATGAGCATCATTTTAAAGAGACTATCAATGATAGACGAACAATGAAGAAAGAAGGCAAGAAAGAATATATCTTTCTCATTTTACACATGCCTGTAGAAGTATTTCTACAGGGGTCCTTTAAGGCGCATTGTCTATTTTTTTATATATTTTCAATAAATAAATGTTGAACTAGTATAAAAATAATCAATACTAGAAGATAAATATACTGCTATGTTATATGGTCTAGGAATATTTCTTGGTAGAGTCCATCGAATCAATGAAATTCTCAGCATCCATCTGCAGTTCGTAAAATTTCTTCTCAATGGAATTGTGTAGACAATTGGTAAAAGTTATTGATACGTGGACGAAACTTTGAGATATTAAATAAAACAAAGATTTCTTTAATTCTGATTTTTCATTGAAAAATCCTGATATTCATTAATAAGTATACATAGAATAAAGATGATACCTTCAGTTTCGGTATTTTTTTAGTAAAGTTTATTGCTCAGGCTTTGGACGTTAATAGATGTTATCGAATTCATTTTCTCGTTAAAAATCATGATCTTGGCGATATTAAAAATAATGAAAATTTGGTATACGAGTGTAGGCCTATCGATCAAAGAGATACTGATTCGGGAAACTATAGTCGTTCTTGATCGTAGCAATTTCAAAATGTTAATTGTTCCAAACGTGAAAAATACTTGGAAAGTGTACATCGAAACAATTGTAAATTTTTCCTTAAGTATTTACTACAAGTACGTATTATTTCAAAGAAGGACACTTTTTACATAGTGTGATAAAGCAATAATTTATTTATTAATTTCTTTTTTCTTATATTTACTACATACTCATTATACTAATTAATCAAAGCAGATAATTTTAGAATTCAATAAAACTGAAAAAATAATATAATAGTACCTATATATACTACATATATTATGATATGTATTATACTATATAATAAATTATACTAATCGGTATAATAGCCCATGAAAGTAATCAACTCACCAAATCTTCGATAAAATCATCCATGTGTTGGAGCAGGTCATTTTCTTTTTCAGACATACCAAAAATAAATGCATTCGAATTAGTATAAGTGTATGAATGTTCTCGCATACGATCTAAGTCCATAATGGAATATTTTATCTATTTGACAGCTCTCAAGGCGTTTGCCACAACGGGCACTTCTTATTCAACTATTTGTAAAAACAATTCCACCAATTCTACTTTTTCAAATCGATTTGTAAATCTAAATATAAATGTGAATTTAAGGATCTTTATTATTTTTCTTTCGTACTAGTTCCTACCATACTAGTACTTTTCTTTTGTATTAGTTTTTTCATCCGCTCTTAAGAATTAATTAAATTGAATTAACTCGATAATACTATTAATCTAACGCGACGAATCTGAACTGTATTTAAAAAAAATTAAAATCGACCTGCGATTTTATTTCAATTACTTTCTAATCTGACGTGTCTATTGTTTTTACTTTTTTGTTTATTTATTTTATTATTATCATCGATTCTTTCCGTTCTTATATAAAATCGTTATATATTTAAAATGTTGTAAAATAAAAAGTTTCATAAATAGAAAATCGTTCGATTGAAGATGGTTGTGATAATTCGATATCCCTTGGCATGTGTCTGCAACTTTTCCAATATATCAATGTTCAAAAAGTAAGTAAATTTTTCAAAATAGAAAATACTAATTACGGGTCGTAAAATATTTCTATACTCATTATCATTGATATACCGTTGACCTGAATTGTTTAACATAGTATATTACTTTCTGTTTTATATTCTCTGGATTATAGAAATTTTGATGGTGAACTTGTTTGTCCATCAGAATCTATATAGCAAAGATTTGAATTGTAAAATATAATTATGGTCAAATATAATATTCCTAATTGTATTTACGCTTTTTCTGCTTTCTTCGTATGATATTACTTTATTTGTCAGTGGACAATCTTTTCGCGAAAGTAGATCTTTTTTCGTGAAACTTTTGAACGTGTCACGGACAATAGCGAAGAAGAGTTTTAAAAGCGGTGAGAGCGAATGAACGTATGGATATTAATAAACGCCGTGTCAAGATAGATAAATGTTATATTAGGAATAAATAGCGAGTATATTCTTTAATCAGAAAAAGGAAGAATGATTTTGTTAAAATGAAATTCGTGATTCTACATTATGTATTTTTTATAAATGGTAATTAAGTAATAAGTTCGTATTTAACATTTTGTAATATCGACGATCAGTTAATAACTTTGTTGACTTTATTAAATTACAAAATCGAACAAATGCCTGCATTGATTTTTTAACGTAAGGTTGAACTTCGACAAACTTGCTATTAATGACATCGATAAACGTATATGTTGTCCCCACGCTGAATTATTGTATTGTTTACTTCGAACTAATTTTTACTAATTTTACTAAATATCGAACTATTTTTATAGCAAATATACAGGACTGCAAATTTTATGCAAGTGATATATGATATTCGTAAAATAAAAATTCAGCGAAGTGTGGGAAGAAGAATTCATTTAAAACAAAAAAACAAAAATAAAGTAAATATATTTTCGGTATGTAATAAGTAGCTTAATAAATAACAAAAAAATCCAACAACAAATCTGTCCAAAATTTTACAAATAAAATTCACCAAGATAGTATTTCAACCCTTTTTCTTTAACATCGCCCCGTTTAATCTAAATCCCATAAATAAGAGAAATCACTAATTCGTACGAAAGCGTAAATAATAATTATCTTCTTCTCTTCACTTTCTTTGATAATTATACTACTTTTATGAAGATTCGAAAGTTACAAATAGTCTGAAAGTCATAACCCATACGATGATAAGGACACAGGCGATAACAAGTTTCAGTGCTCGATCCATCCAATAAAATCTTGAAAATACGAAAAATGCGTATCATTCGAAAGTGACTGTCAACGACAAACGTGCAATGAATTAAAAATACAAAGAAAAGTTACCTTCGCCATTTTATACGACCTTGCGAAAGCGTTTCAATGGGATCCTTTAAGATATATTTTCTTACCCCTAGAATATATATTGGAAAATAATTACTCCAAACGATGTCTTTCATATCACAGAAAAATAATTTGCGATCCTCAGATGTTAACTTCCTCATCAATTCGTTCCATCTTTTATTCGTAAAGTTGCATTGAACTATACAAAAATAAGCAACTAGATCCGACATTTTGTGAATTCTTTTATATATTTGAAGTAACCTTGAAAGAAAACGGATGATGTTCACATAAAAGCTTTTCTCTCTTTCTAGATCCTAATAGTTTCTCTCCAGAAAATAAGATAAGAGATATTTACCATGGCTGTTTACCTACACATACTGCGATCGTATCGATTATAAGAGCTGGTAATAAATGTAGAAAGTATACGTGGAAAAGATGGACCGGCCGATATTTTATTATTTTAAAGCTGTGGCACCACAATGCTTTTTCAGACGGTATCAATTCTCCATACTTAAGTATCATTTCTAGAAATTTGCCAAAAGTGATTGGATTATCTATAGATACGTAATTGTATATGGGAAAGTCTTCTTTGGATCTGAAAAATTATATATTCGAGTGAGGACAAGCGAATTTAATTTTTTCTAAAATCTTTATTTGATTTAATCGTGAAAATATTATTTCAAATAAAGGAGATCATTTCTCGCTACCTTGGATTACTTGCAATGTCCCATGCACTAGCGATTATCCCATTGGCAGTCAGGTCTCCAAATACAATGTCCAGTTTCACAGAGCTATCGCCATGCTGAGTTCGCATTAATCCCATTAGAACATTTGTTGTAATTCCTATTAATCCATATGTGTTATTCACCCATCCCTGGATAGGTTCCCGGAACGTAGGCATCACTAAAAATATTACACTCATTAACATACGCTTTATTTATCGTATTGTTTTACAACGATTGCGTTACTATCTTAAAGAACCTATCCCTGGACGAAATATTCCAATCGGTATTGAGTCGACATGTTTTTTTACAAGATTTTCGGCGACTGATTTTGTATACACGTAAGTATTTGGCCATATTCCAAGTAATCTATAATCAAAAATTTATATGGGTGTATTATTAATATCAATAGGTGGTGTGCTATTGATTTGATATTTTTTATGAATAAATATGAAACTAAACGATCGATATTGAAACTAACGAACGAGAGATATAAACGTACAGTGGTGTAATATCGTCGAGGAAACTCTCGCTCATAGAGTTTATCAAATTAATCAATATATCATCATCTATCGGTGGTTCATAAAATTTCTCCTCGATGGGATTGTGAAATAAATTGGCATAAGCTGTCGATACGTGTATGAAACTCTGAAAATTAAAGATAACAGATATTTACAAAAGCCAATCCTTTCATTGGAACATTTTGATAGTCATTAATAAGTAGAATAAACATGGTACTTTCAGTTTCGGCATTTCTTTGGACAGATTTATCAGATCCCTCAGACTTTGGACATTAATAGCTGTTGCCAATTTAATTTTTTCATTGAATTTAACGGTCGCGGCCACATTAAAAACAATTGATACTTCGCGTATAAGTGTAGCTCTATCGATCATTGAGATGCCGAGATTTGGCAAGCTAGTATCGCCCTCGATTGTTACTATGCGATTTTGGAATGTTGGTTGTTTCTCTCTCAACGTGTCAAAGAACTGGAAAGTTGATAGAATTGTAAATGTTTTCTCTTTCACATTAGTTATTATAAATTTGTCGAAGATAAAGACTTTTCGGACGTTAAATATTTGTTAGACCATTAATTTATTTGTCAATTTTCTTTTTCTTATATCCCGATTATACTTTAGTAGTTAGTAGAAGCAGATATTGTCAGAGTTGAATTAAGCGTGGAATAATAATTTACTAATAACAATAATATTTATAACAGACAACTTACTGAATCTTCTATTAGTTCCTTTGTACGTTGAAGCACGCTTTTTCCTTTTTTTGTCCTTATTAGAAGATAAATGCAGGTGATACCAGGGCATTCTCTTAACAATTTCTCGATCAATAACTTTCCGATAAAACCAGTTGCGCCAGTTATGAAAACCGCTTGATCGTCATAGAAATTCTGAATAGGTGTGGATTTGTGCACGTATTCGATGCTTGATTCTATATCTGCTGATTGAGTTTTCATAATATCTCTGAAAGAGCTTTCTGCTACGTCCATTTCTCGTCCACCTTCTTTTAATAGTACTTTCATCGTATTTGCTTTCACAAATGGATCTGTAAAATTAAACATAGACTTAAAAATCTTTTTCATTCGTCTATCGTATTCATTAGTATCGATCGTTGAAAAGATAACACGAGGAAAGGAACAAATGTCTTTTGAGAGATTTATAATCAAACGTTCGATTATAATTCATACATTTTTTAATTCGATATGTTTGCTTTTTTTATCTTCATATTTAAACGACAACACGATCATGAGAGATTTAGATTATTAAAATGTATTCATGACATTTATTACGTCTAAAAGGTTGTAAAATAAAAAGTATAAGTTATCCGACAACGTGAAATGTACAAACGTGAAAAATACCTTCATTTATATGCTATTCACCTTAATTGTTTTGTCATGGCATATATTATTTTTTATCTACTACAAGATAAGAGAATAAATTTTCCATTGCAAAATTTATCGTTCGTCTTACTTTGTAATAATTCGAAATAAATTAACACCGGAAATGTTAACGAAGCGAATGAAAATTAACGGTGAACTACGTTCGTTCTGTTCGTCGAAATTGATTTAGAATAGAAAATGCATATGTACTTTATTTTGCACCTAATTATGAACGAACAAAACGAATATAAATAGAGAAATGTAATCAAAGTCAAATCAATACACCGACATTAGAACAACGTCTTGTTTTTATTTAAGAAACTTCGAACTATTTGTAAGCGGATTAATTATTTCATAATAATACCATAAAATAGAAATAACTCATTTGTTATTGAACATTAGTAAATTAGAAGTTGATTTCGATCTTTGTAATTTGTGAAATTATATTAGAGAATCTTTTAACGTTGAAGATTAATTTTTAGGTTAAAATTAAAAAAGTTATACAAGAAAAATCAATTAGGTATTTGACTGATTGTAGTTGTTGACACAAAATATAACGTAGCATGACATATTCCTCATTAATAAGATACGAATAAAATACGAAATTCTTCTTCTAGAACATTGTTTTAATATTCTTTTGGTTCAGGTGGGAAAAAAATATCTGCTAAAAGATAAGTATAAAAAAATTGAAGGAGATTGTAAAATCTGACAAAAAATAGTTGCCAAGAAATTTACTGTAGATAATTACATTACATATTTCCTTTCAACCATCTTATATTAGATACAAATATTTTCGATCGATCAACTAACAACGGAATCATTTCAGCTGATCATGTTTCGTGGTTCACACGTCTTAATATTTCAAAAGTTTTAACAAATTTCTTTGCTACCTATTTATCGTTCTAATTGTGTTAGCTGCATCTAATTCTTGTTGATTTTGTTAAATTATAATATTAACCGAATGACTTAATTACGCTTTGATCCGTAATTTTGTGTAACTCACAATTTTTTTTATACTTTAAAAAATTTTTATCTAATACTTTATTGTTTTAATTTTCATAAAAAAATGTCACTAATTTTTACAACGTACCTTATGCTTATAATACTCTTTAAAGCTATATTCATATAAGTTTTACTTACTTTCAGAATTATTTTTTCTCTGGCTGAATTACAA
>NC_057709.1:2131866-2134033 GCF_014466175.1 Vespula pensylvanica | reverse complement strand
ATGGTTTATTTCTTTGTCAGTTCGTTTTTCGTCTTTTATTCGTATTATTTATCATTTGTTATTTATTATTCGTATATTTTCATTCAATCGCAGAAAAGTAACCGAATAGAACCGACATTTTGTCAATTTTATTATATGCTTGCTGTACCTTGAACAGAAGTATAAAGCTATTAAAAATTGTATGTCTGGAGAAGTAGATGTTGCACGTAAAAAAATCAATGAAACTATTGATTAAAAGAAGGACTGGCGTATAAATTTTGAGTTTATATAAAAAACCGATCAAGGAAACAAGTCTAAACAGATGATAATGGAATACATAGAGAAGTTAAGGAAAGAATCTCGATAATTAAATGTTGAAGAAATAAGAGATAGATGGATGTCAGACGGAAGATTCAATTTTGCGAAATTGACAGGGTGAAAATAATGGCTGATCAAGTGGAAGCATAAAAAAGTTCTATATCGGTAGATTATCTAGAATCGTGGTTGAATGATATCGATGATATCATTGGCAATTGATACTTTCATACAATGGTAAAAAAAATAAACGAATAAATCTAAAATTTTGTGAATGTTATTATGTATATGGAATAACTTTTAACGAAAAGGAATATAGCTCGTGTAGTATAGGATTAAGTGTCATTGATGGTGAATAAAAATTGATGTTCATTTAATTTATTAAATAAAATACAAGAGAAAACAAAGACTGTGTACGACATGCGGTCTTGCTAAGTGTATCATTACGTATTCGTTTCTCTATTATTCGATTCTTTGTTTTACGAACGTTTTGTTATTTTCACAACTATTCATATCCCATAAGTGGGATCAAGTATATTATAAGTAAGTCGAATTTAATTGTATAGTTTCAAATGTTCCATAGTATTTCAAAAAAGGAAAGCAATATTTTTAACATAGATTACTAATAATCCAGACGTAAATTAGACGCTTTTTATCGCTTTATTATATATCTCGTTTTTCTTCGAGAATTTCGTTATTGTCACGGTAATGCATATAAGATAAAAAGATGGGGATGGAGATACGAAGTGTATTATAAGCAGCCTATCTGGATAGTTTCATATGTTTCAGTATTACCAATATGAAAAATAATACTTTCAAGTAATCTCGAACATATAGAAAATAAATATGTATTCTGCAAATATTTTCAGAAGTATAAATATATCTAAGTGTATTTAAATTTAGAATAAATTCGAAACTTTTATAAGTATTTCGTTCGAATAACGGGATTATTGTCATCATAGTCTATAGTCTATGATGCTCTTTACTTATTAATTAACTTCTCAATACTTCGCAGTTAAAACCGATATATATTAAACGTTAAAAAATATGTATAATGATACAATTATCTATCGGCATTTGTAGATACTTAAAATTCAAATAGTACTTGTGAAAGATTCGAACCGAACTATTTACAAACATATTTACAAATCTACAGATTTTGGGATTCGAAATTAACTTATACAAAGTAATCACATGGCCAATGTACTCAATGAAACTTTATTGCTTTTAAATGATTATTGCAATTCGTAAAATGAAATTTGATTCTTGAAGTTAAATCAGATTGGCAAGTATCATTAAGAGTTAAAGGTCATAGTTACCAATTAAATTCATATTTAACTCGTTTTTATCTGTAACAAAAAAAAAAGACACCGTTGTCCGTTTTTTCTTTATTTTCAAATGAAACGGCTATATACAGTGCCTATAATTGCATGGACTTTTTATATTTTTTATCATATTACCATTCTGTGACGCCACATTGTATTTTAATTTTTGAATGTAGAATGCCACGTGTTCGTTTAAATTCACATCATTTCGAACTCAAGGCTAGCATTGGACGCGCGACAAAAGACATATACTATCAAACTCAAATTCAGCAGATAATGCGCGTGGGAAGTCGCATCATCGTACTCTATTAAAGAAGAGTATTTGAGAAAAAGATAAGGGCCACGTGCTGTCCGACAATCTACAGTTTTTTTTAATTATATCTACGAGAAGAAATTTCTACATGTCATAACATTTTTGATATTAGCCTTTTGATATTATTTTAATATTATTATTTTGATTACCGAAATGCGTCGAAGAAATATCGTGTATACGTATTACGAGAATGTATAATTTTTATTTGACAGATATCTTATCTGATGCCTGAATT
>NC_057709.1:2117298-2131766 GCF_014466175.1 Vespula pensylvanica | reverse complement strand
ATGGTTTATTTCTTTGTCAGTTCGTTTTTCGTCTTTTATTCGTATTATTTATCAATTGTTATCTATTATTCGTATATTTTCATTCAATTACAGAGAAGTAACCGAATAGATCCGACATTTTGTAAATTTTATTATATGCTTGCTGTACCTTGAACTGAAATATAAATTTACTAAAAATTGTATGGCTATTGGAGAAATAAATGTTGCACATAAAAAAATCGATGAAACTTTTCATTAAAAGAATGACTGTTGTATAACTTTGAGTTTATATAAAGAATCGATCAAGGAAAACAAGTAATTAATTTTTGCAAAAGTAAGGTGAGTTGACAGGGTGACAATAATGGATGATCAAGTGGAACCATAAAGAAGTTCTATCTCGGCAGATCATCTAAAATCGTGACTGTGGCGATGCCGATGATATGTGGGGAATTGATACTTTTATATAATCGTAAAAAAAATAATCGAGTAAGTCTGAAATTTTGTAAATGTTATTATGTATATCGAATAACTTTTAACTAAAAGGAATATAACTCGTGTAGTGTAATGGTGGCGAATAAAAATTGATTTTCATTTAATTTATTAAATAAAATGCAAAAAAAGACGGATACTATGTACGGCCTATCGAAAAGAAAAATAATACTCTCAAGTAAACTCGAACACAGAGTATATAAATAAGAAATCTTTCCAAGTATTTTGAGAAACATAAATATATCCTATTGTATTCTTATTCAAAATAGATTCGAACCTTTTGTAAACATGAACAATAATTCCGAATGACGGGATTATTGTCAACACAATATAAGACTGTATAAGTCAATTATAGTCTTTTCTTTTTAACTAACTTCTGAGTTTTTCGTAATTAAGTCCGAGATACATTAAATGTTAAATACTATGTATAATGATACTATTAGCTACCAGCATCTTATGGACACTTAAAATTTAAATATTAATTGTGAAATATTCGAATCTACAGATTTGATCGCGCTTCTCGCATCTGACCAGCGATATTGTTTATTTTTACGGAGAATGTGACTTACGTTTCTTGTTAATGATAATAAATAAGAACGGTGGCAGAAAACTTAGAAGCTGTCGAAGTTCCTCGTCAAAATACGATCATTATTGATTCATATTTTATTTTATCCGTATTTTATTTTGGTCCATTATCTGTCCACCATATTGGTCGTGGGCGTATCAGATAGTACATTCGAAACAATCTCATATGTGTTCCTTTGCTTGGTGATAATATGGATATATTAATACTTGAAAGATAGGCGTTAGACAAATCCATGGCTCGCTTTGTCTAGGAATCTACTTTTACTATATTCATTTATATCCCGTGTAGATACATTATTGAAGACTACATGCTTGATTAAAAACGTGTACGCTTAGATAAAGATGACAATGTGTTTTTTGTCTAAGCGTTTTCTTAGAAAATATCCAATAAGTTCCTAAAAGCAGATTTTCTAGATAATAATACACGACTCTTAGGAGAAAGAATTGGGAATTACCGAGGGTATGTACGTGTACATCAAGATTATAAGACACAGAAATATCGTTTTGTAATAGAATAATTAGGCCAACTTGAATGTATTAACGATTATCAAAATTTTTAACGAAAGGAGCTAAGTTTCGTAAATGTCTATTATCGTTGATATTTCAGTGTTTCGTGCATCCATCCACGGCTTATGTGAATTATTTCCAGAATCTGATCGAAGAAAAAATTTATAATCTACCGATGTTTTAATCTAAATTTACGAAGTATTCTTTATTACGCATCTACGGGATATTTCACAAGTTTCATAGAATACTTCAACTAATTACGCTCTGCTATTAATTTGCGGAAATGTGGTAATTGATATTGTAGCGAAAACCTTCGATAGCTTCAGAGCTTTGTAACAGTGCCCTTATTTACCGCGACTAGTAGATTTATCGCTATGACCATTAAAAAGAGATGAGATTCAGATTATCCGTGTGAATAGATAACATTGCTAATCAGATACGAGAAACAAGGTCAACAGCGCTTTCGTAATAGCACCCTCACGACGTAATAGGAAATTTTACCATATCTCGAACAGATATTGGTGTTAGATTTTCTTATGACTTGCTAAGCTACTTATTACATATAAAAAATATATGTAATAAGTTTGTTTTTTTATTATGAGTGAATACTTTTTTACAAATTAATATCCTAAATTTTACTAAATCCATATTTTTGGAATACAACGGATCACAATTGCAGGATTTGCACAATTGTTGCAAAATATTTACAATTAGTATATATGAATTATGCAATAAATTGACGTAGGATCAACACATACGTTTATCAAAATTATCAATGACAAGTTCCACTTGCCAAGATTTTTTAAAGCCTGTATAATTCTTAGCGTAGTAAATCGATTTTCCCAAATTTCAAGAAAGTGATCAATATTCAAGAAAATGATACTAAAAAAAAGGAAAAAAAATTTTAAATGATACATATATTTTATCTTGAACAATTTAATCTAGCAATAATTTCATATTAATATAATAACAACATTTAACAAGTATTCATATAATCGGATTATATCAACTAAATATAAAATTAGAATGTTTCACCTTTACGACTAGCTCACCTTAAATTAAACTATATATAATATAACCGTGTATATATATATATATATATATATATATATATATATATATATATATAGAGAGAGAGAGAGAGAGAGATACATTCTTTATATGTTAATATCCATTTTACGATAGCATATATATTTTTTAGTTTATATTCAGTTCATTTTAGTTATTAATCAATCAATTTCGTTCATCTAGAAAAAAAATTGAGTATTCGTGTCAATTTCTCAATCCGAAGACGTTATATAAAATTTTATATCCTGCATTAGTTTGATTTCTTATTGATTTATTTTAAGATGAAGTAATAACGTTTTATTACTTTGTTTATATGCTCCATATTTTTTATGTACATGTTTTCATATGATTACTTCTATTAAAAATAACAATAATAAAAAGTGCAATAACTCATACATGATGAAAATGATTCATTCCGAAACAATTGTTTAACAAAAACATAAAAAAGATTTTCCGTTGATCATTCTGTGTACAATAATCTAATTAATATTATTCGATAACAAAAAAAATAAGACGATAATTATTTATTAGATCAGAGATCATTTTCTTATATACTTATAAATCAATAAATGATATAAAATAATATTAAGGAATCGATCACTCGCATTTATTTTCCACAAAGCAGCACGATAGGATAGCGAAAATTTAATAAATTCTAGAATGCTTTCATTTATTAATTATTTCTAACTGAGTGCTTAGGTTACACATTTCTTTCGTGAGGAAAATATCGAGTGTGAGAGAAGAAAGAAATAAATATATGTAAGGTATAACAGTATAATTAGTCAAAACGGAGAGATACGTGGAATAAATTTTACATTGGATACAATTTTTGGATGTTACTACTACGTTTAATATTTGAGGAATTATTAGAAGCAGTACTTAGAATACTTAATGGAGCAATGAACGTAGAATAGAAGTTAATCGGAGTTAATATGTCATAAGAAATATTTGTATACCTTTCAAACACGAAGTATATTTCGAAAACAAATACTATATTTATAATTTCAGATCATGTAAATCAATTGCCCTCTGATGTTACAAAGCATCGTTGAAGCAACTGACTTACGTTTGTCTTTTCAATATTCAAATATTATGATAGTCCAAAGATTATTATTACAGATAAATGTTATCCTGATTCATGGTCATACTAACTTATGATTAAGAAGAAATTAATTTATTATAATATTCTTTCTTTATTATTTATTATTTATTATATTATTATATTCTTAACTTATGATTAAGAATAATTAATTCGAGAATTTAAAAATCTATTGAATATAACTGTCTAATAAATAACAACTAATCGGGCCTTAGATTTATACATTCCTTATATCTCAGTTGCAGAAAGATTCGATTAACAAATTATTGGAAACAACCTTACCATTTCTGTGCTTCGAATTATATTATTAAACTTTACTATGGAATGTTACAACCGTCCATCCTTGACGCAAATATTTTATTTGAAATCATAAATGATACACGCACATTTAAGAGAAATCAATCCATCGTGAAAATTTCAGATGGTAAGAATTTCGTAAAACATTAAATACGATTGGGGTAAATTGATGAATTCTCCTATCTTAAATATTCTCTGTTCTAAAGAATCCTCTTCAGAAGAGAACTCAGCATAACAATGATAAGAAAAATGTTACCCTTCTTCATAGTAAACAGCACAAGTTTACTATGAAATTTTTGTAAACTGTTTAAAGCTCATAAAAAAAATAATCATATTTGATGCTTTCACCTATGTATGATTTAATTTTTCGAAAATAACGAATCTAGATTCTACGGTGTGATGATAAGTAAATTACAACTTTTTATTCGTGAAATATCGAACAGATATCGGGATTAAATTTTTTTCTCGTATATTGAGTTATTTATTTTAAAAAATATATTTATTTTCTTATTTTTAATTTTTATTGCGACCGAATGCTTTGCACTAGTTTAATACTTAAAAGCTTATTAAACTTATATTCTTGGAAACTGTGTATCACTATTTCAGGATTTTTTTCTCGATATTTGTTATAAAGCAATGAAAATAAGTATCATGAATAATGCAATAATTTAAAGTCTGATCAACACAAACGGATTAATACAACAAAGTCATTACTGGCGAGTTTCGTTGCTAGAATAATCATATGTGTATTTAGTATCATATTTATTGATAAATTTATTGTTTTCGATTTTTATTGTACACTGATAGTTTAATTTCCAGGGTTGAGGAGGTAAAGCTACCTACTTCTTTTAAGCTTTATAATTCAATATAAAAGTAACTTTCATTCGAGCAACATCGACATGTTGCGTAAGCACAAGAACAGAACGCTTGCCTTCAACATTTGTAACTTTGATGAAAGTGCGTCAATTTTAACTGTGCAAATTTGAAAATACTTTTATAGATATATAAAAAGTATATATAAATTTGAATTAAAAAAATCATAATCACAAAATATTATAAAAATTTAATCATATTCTTATATTATAATTCAAGTAACGAACTGTGTGTACATTATAAGAAGTATAAAAAAGTTTATAAGTAACACGGAATTATGCCAAAAAGGTTTTTCAGTTATTTCGTTAATACCGTAATTTAACAAAATCAAGTAAAACTAACTACTACAAGATTTCACTCTAATTATAGTGAGAATTTATACTGCTAAACTAATATTTATTTATTAGTCTAGTGAAATTGGAAATCATTTTTCTTATTCCGCAATATATAAAAAAGATGATAAATAGTGGTAAACAATTAACTTCGACGGTGTACCAATGGAAATGACTTCAAAGATAACGTTTGTTTTTAATATTTTAATATTTTTTATTAATATTTGTTATTTTTATTTATATTTTAATTTTTATATTATTAATATTTTTTACTTCGTAATAGATATTATCTGCACATTTCCATGTCGGAATAATAACAGAAACATATGTAGAGTTATGGAATTAAACTCAACGACTACTGGGTTACTTCTGCTGTTCATTAATCCTACGAATTTGACCACTAATATTCTTACTCCTTTCTCTCTCTCTCTCTCTCTCTCTCTCTCTCTCTCTCTCTCTCTCTCTCTCTCTCTCTCTCTCTCTCTCTCTCTCTCTCTCTCTCTCTCTCTCTCATGACTCAACACTAATGTACTGACCGATTCTTACCGTATCCAATCATTTGATCTGTGTACAAATTTTATATAATAAATATTGTTTTTTTCAGCTGGAATTATCAATTTATTGTAAGAACTAATCTTATAACGTAACTTTTAAATAATAATAAAATAACCATTCATATATTTTCGTTTACTTAGAAGTAAATGAAAGATGGTTTTAATTTATTTATTTGCATTTTTTACAAATGATAAGATTCTCCTTCAAATATTTACTGCAAACATATTTTTTACTAATTCTGCAAGATTTAATTGTTTTGTTTTCTTTGCACAATCGTATCTGGCATGTTTTTCGCAAATGCGAAATATTGCCTTGGCCTTTCGATATTCCTTGTAAGTTTTCTTTTTCTTCTTGAATAAATTCGCGATATTCTTCAGCTAGTTCTCCTACTATTTGTAGTAGAAATTATTGTCTGGATATATTTTGTCCACGTGTTTCTTTATAAAGAATTCAGGAATTGAAAGTTGAAAGAACTTATACAGATCATCTATAAAATTTTGATTTGATGCTGTACTTTCTTGTCATTTGATCGGTGATATCGACGCCAAATTTGGTTTTGTTATAATATACAATTGTTTCAGATATTCGCTTTCTGTCGTCATTGATTTTTATTCTTTTATGCTTTGAACTTAGTATTCTAACTTTTTTGGCTGGTTTGGATTTATAAATTGTTAAAGTATAATTATTTGCTTTTTAAAGTACTGTTGAGTAACGTTCCAATTCGTCGTTTGCTGATTTTTGTAACTGAGACAATTCTTTTCTATTACTCCGAATAATCCCAAATAATATTATTCGCTTTATCAATAATTTTGTCGTGAAAAGTTGTCCGTCGTAATATTTCTTCAACACCCAGTAAATGGTTCAACTATTTTGAAAACAACAAATTCACCAAGTTGTATCGACGACGGTCGGGATTCTTCTTTTCCCAAATATGGAAAACTCTTTACAATTTATTTACTACTAACATCGATGCTAATCAAAACTTGATGACAAATTTATTAGGCTTACTTGTAGTGTGTAAATATCCTTACTTTTGTGGGGAATAATTGCTCATTAACAGTCAGATTCATATCGGGCTTGTAACTATTTTGATTATTCTCGATAAATCTTTTCAGTACATGTAAAATTAGAGGAAAATCGTGTTAAGGTGTATGCAACTATCTATAGTTGTAATACTTAAATCCAAAAATAAGATCCCAAGTAAAAACATTTAAAAAATGATAAAAAATTTGTATATCGGTCAAATGACCAGTTATGGTAAGAAACAGGAGTGACAAATTTTTTTCAGAAGAAACAAAAGAAAAAATATCAAAGCTGAGAAATTGATTAACCAGAGAATCTAAAAATTTACAAATAGTTGATGATGATCACAAATAATAATGTAAATGTATAAATTCGTAATGAAATCGTGAATCGGTCACATGACCGGATTTGGTACGGTTAGTGTTAAGGACAATTATTAACAAATCTCAGGAACAGAATACTTCGTTTATTTTCAGTTAAAGAATTAAATAAATTATTGCAAATAGAAAAATTAAATATTTTAACAAATTTTCTACTTAGTCTTTAAATTATAATTTACTAACAACTTACAACAAGAAATAATGACTTTTTATGAATACAGTATATTTATATAGTATTTCAAGGTTATATTTACATTTTTGAGATAAGACATAATAAAAAAAAGGCTTTTTCGGAATATAGTGTATTCATATAGTTTTTCAAGGTTATATTTACATTCTTGCGATAAGATAAATTATATTTATTGAAAAAATAAATGAATAATTACTCGCTGATTGCCAGGCTAAATGACTTGATTTTTTAGAGAATAATTGATCCCTCATAAAAGTATACATCGTTACTTTCCTATGATAACTACTTACCAAGATGGTGGATTTTTATTCTTTGTGTTAATCATTTTTAACGACAAAGGTCTATTATGCGCTTGCTAAAATGAAAAATCAGGAAAATATAAAAAGAAAAATAGAAAACAAGAACCTATCTAACCTGATTGTCTGCAAGCAATTAATAAGAAGATTCCCGTGGCAGATACACAAGACACAATGCTGAATATTATTCTAATTTGTAGTATTTCATCCGATATAATCTAACGAAAATAGAAAATGTAAAGTAATAAAATTTGCTAAAAAATCAGACAAACACAAACATAAAAAGATTAAAGAAGATTCAACTTTTGATACAAATTTATCAGATTTTTGTTGATCAAAAATCAGAAGAAAGTTCTTTAGAGAAAGATAACGCTGAATGCATCAAGTGTAGAGATCAGTACAGCAATGCATTGAAACAAGACAACAGGATTTAATGTCTAATATGTGGTAAATAGTTTCATAAAAAATATTCAGTATTTTATAATTAATGTGATCCATTTAGAAATGTTCTCTACGAGTAAAAAAAAAATAAATTTCTTTCTGTTATTTTTAGAATTTTGTTTTTATTACATGAACCATGATATCCTGAAAAATGTATTTTCTTACCCGGAGAATCCGGATAACATAGACTTGTGCATAGGAAACAATTTCTTTCTTCTTTTTTACAAAAATTTAACATTATTTTTGAGTTTTATCTAGATTTTATAATTTCTGATATGTTTGCATTTACAAATAATTTTTTTTGCTTTAAATATCAATTAAATTTATAATGTGCTAAAGCTTTAAAGGAAATTGGATCATCACTTTTAAAACTGCTCACACTACACCAAGAACATTGTACAGATCACTATCGAATGTATTGTGAACACAAGCGTGTTCAAAAAATTTTATCAGTCTCTTTACGCGTGAACAATGATTCATTTTTATGGTGTGCAACAAGAGTTGTAATACCACGCTACGATACACGTAGCTATCATTTTGAAGCATATCTTATTTAATATTTATTTAAGAAATATAAATTCAATGAACATATTGATTTTTTTTAATTAATGATCAAAGTATATGCGTTATAACAGATATACGTAATAAACATTTATCCATTACATGTACATATAAAAATATATTAATTTATAAGTATATTAAATCGGAGTATATTAACTTAAACTCCGAATGCAAATTCGGTCGACAATAAATATCAAAAGCACTAATTATCTATAAGACAAAAATGTATGTTGATAAAACTGGAAAGCTAATATTAAAAGTTTGAATTTTTTTATTATTTGAATATCTTTCTAGTAACACACCCCATGCAAATGACATCTGCGAGTGTGATGGTATCGAACATGAATAATCGCATAAGTATTTAGTTTTAGTTCTATCCGAAAAGACTAACCGATCATCTTGCATTTCTGTGATTTTATTAATATTGTTTTTCTATCTGTTTAATTATTTTTGAGAAATAAATAAAAAAATATGCGAATTATTCGATTTAAACCAGTGAAAGAAAACGATACACGAATGAATTACGAAATAATCAAAGATAATATTGGGAAGAATATCAAGGGATTAAATTCAACAAGAATAATTTCAAATTTAAGAGATTAAAGAGCTGGAATTTGAAACTCGATGGCAAGTACGCGACCAAGAAAATCAAACGAGGGAACAATGGATAAAAAATACTGACCATATCTATTTGATTTCATCCTCAGTCGAGGAAAAATTATTTTATTCAGAGAAAATAGAATCAAACAGTTGATGCTAATGAAGAATTTTCATTTTGTTGGGTTTCATATGTCAAGAGTCATAAAGTCAACAAATCACCCGAAGAATTTGGTAAAGAAGATTATTGAACTGGTGGAATTCATTATGATGAAAATTTTAGACAATTTGCCAAAGAAGTAACACACATAATAGATGACGCCCTGGGATAGCATTCGCCAAGATGATCAAACAATCGAAAGGAGTTCATCGTCGAGGAATAACGACTGCAAGAAATGAAAGGGATTACAAATGCCAAGTCAACGACAACGACAAGTGAAATGGCTAAAGAAAACAAGAACGAAAAACGAAAGACAAAGAAGAAAGCTACGAAACGAATAAACAAAAATAAATACTTTGTATAAATAATCCAACAATTTTGCGAAGTGAGAAAGAAGAAGGAAAATAAATCAGAGGATGAGATTAATGCTTTCATAATCACTGATGGTATTAATCAATAAAGGACAAGAGCTATCAACAGATGGTGGAATGATGAGTAATGAATGAGAGAGTAGGCAGATAATGTAAATGCCTGGGCTAACGATATCAAATTTTTTTTGTGATTTTGTGAAATAATACAATGGGACGATATGTTCTTAATATTTAATAACAATCCAGGCTGTGAAGTTCGTGGTTTTTGGATAAGTAAAAAGTTCATCAATAATAAATGTGAAACGGAGGAATGAACGAGTAGATAATGTGTTCCTAGCGAGGAGATTAAACAAAACTTGATTTCAGTGTGTAAGTACATCGAAGGGTTTGTAGGTAGTTTCGAAGAAAATTTCATCCGTCATTTGCGAAACGGAATGTTAATAACTAGTAGCACCAAGTAGAACAACGAACTAACGTAGAATGTCGTTTATGGAAACATTACGTACAAAATCAATATTATGTTAAAAAATCTGGAAATCAAACAAAACTTGCTGAAAATATTGAGGGGAACCGATATACATAGCAGATTCTCCCAACCAACTGGAATTCAATGAAACTAAGAAAATGACATCGTATGACGCTTAAACAAAGGCAAAATCCAGAATCTCATATATGAGAGTATTCAAGTCGAAAGTTTATGTCTATGTATTTGTTCTGTTCAGACAGAAGTTAGACAAGAAAGCTAGAGAAATGATGATGATTAATTACCAGAAAAAGTCCTTAAATTATAGGCTATTTGGTCTTGTAAAGAAGAAAATCATCGAGTCAGAGATATCAAATTCAACGAAAGATACTAGATGAATCAAATCATGAACAACCAGGATATCATTATCAATCCATAATGAAATCAAATCGAAATTGCAAGTGATCCTGAAGGCAGATAGGAAAAAGAAGAGATACAAATTAAAAGACAATTTAATAATACGTCAACTTGAAAATATTCAATCTATAGGTAATTAAATTCTAGAAATATCTAACAGATCAAAGTGGCAATATTCCATTTGAATATATTTTTATGCGGAGTATCTATGCAGAGAATGATAAGTCTCGGAGAAAGGAATGACAACTTAAGAAGGAAGCGGACTTCGCAAATTACTAAATGTTATCGAACATAAATGTAACGGTCCAGCTGAGATTCTAATTAATTGATTAGAGTGCTATAAAAATAATTAAAACTAATTAAAATTTCATAAATAAAATACATCGATAAAGAGAATATATGAAATTGAAAAGATTAGCGTGAGCTATGTGTCAAGTAAGAAGTATTACGTTGATATTAGGTATATTGCGCGAATACATAGAAAACAGGGAATGTAAAACAAAAGTAATCAAATAAGAGGAAACTATTAGATATTATCTAAACCTCAATAACGCACCATACATCCATAAGTGTAACGAGAATTAATTAAGCGTGAATGATTGAAAGAATATTATAGTAGTTTTGATATTAACAATCTACGTTAAGCATCTCGAGCTTCTGCGTCTTTATTAATACCGCCATTTGTCAATCATTTGTTATTAAAATTTGTTTATTTATACCTTTTTTTTATAAATTTGTTATTTGATTATACATTTGTCTATTTCTTTAATCGATATATACATATATGTATATACATATATAAATATATATACATATATTTACGTATATATATATCTATTTTTTTATCTTTATATTTATCTTTTATATAAGCTATATAATAACATAAATATATACAATATACGATTAATTCAGATAATAACAATTAATTCCAATTATGGAAAGGTATTCATGAGAGCCATTGCAAGTATTAATTACGATATAAATGCTGTGTAATAGAAAGTTTCGTTATTAAAAAGTAATCGGTACCTTTAATTCGAAAGAACAAAACAAGCAGAAATAAATAGACATAGTATGCTCGTATACAGAGTATCTTCATTATTTTCCACATAAAAATGTCAGCATAATGTAAGAGTTAAGATAAGAGAAAAATTTCACATAAATATAGGCTCAAAAATGCTTCTTTAGAAAGTTCTAACAAAAATATTAGACTGGTTTTAATTCGATAAAATTTACATTATACTAATCAAATATGCGGTACTTATTTAATGTCTTTATAAAACGTTGCGTTAGTTACTTGAGATCGTTGTAAAGGTTAAACATTTAAAACGTTACACAATCATCTTACATTTAATGGTCACAAATAAAATAGATTATGAAGTAATACTTGAAATTAATTTCAATACAAACAATATAAACATACGTTGAAATAATGATAAACTACAATAGATATAATACGATTTATAAAATTTCAGAAACTAATGTATGAACTATATTAGTAGAAGGGAATTACAAAAATTCGAATGATCTCAGAAAAAAAAATTTCAATAAAGAGATTATCCTTTCAACAATCGGAGTTAATTCGGATATATTTAACTGACGACTCGACCAACGTCTATTACGAAATTAAAATTTAGAAAATA
Organism: Vespula pensylvanica; assembly: GCF_014466175.1. Lineage (NCBI taxonomy): Eukaryota > Metazoa > Arthropoda > Insecta > Hymenoptera > Vespidae > Vespula > Vespula pensylvanica. Next base: position 2,119,443 of record NC_057709.1, on the reverse strand, counting down.
TTCTATGGAGAGCAAGTAGTGCAAACGCATTACGAAATTACGGTATACTATCCTGCGAAGGATAGCACAATTCTAATGAGTAAAATGGCCAATATACGTGCATTGTCAGATCGCATGTGGCCCTTATCTTTTCCCCAAATAGTTTCCTTTATCAGAGTACGATGATGCGACTTCACGCGCGCATTATCTGCAGAATTTGAGTTTGATATAATATGTCTTTTGTCGCGTGTCCAATGCTAGCCATGAGTTCGGAATGATGTGAATTTAAACGAATACGTGACATTCTGCAAACAAAAAATAAAATACAATGTGACGTCACAGCACGGTAATGTGATGCACAAATAAGAAAATTCATGTTTTATAGACACTATATATAGCTTTTTCATTTGAAGATAAAAAACAAACAACGTATGTTTTTGTTTGTTTAGGATATAATCAAGTTAAATTAGTATTTAATTGTTAACTGTTAATGATACATGCCAATCTGAGTTAACTTCAATAATCAAGTTTCATTTTACGGGTTGTAATAATCATTTAAAAACAATAAAATTTCATTGAATACACTCTCCATGTAATTATTTTGTATAAGGTCATTTCAAACCTCAAAATAAGTATTTATCTGTAAATTTAAAAATGTAACTGTAAATAGTTTGGTTCGAATTTTTCACAATTAATATTTGAATTTTAAATGTCGATAAAATGCTTATAGCTAATCGTATCATTATACATAATTTTTAACGTTTAATGCATCTCGATCTTAATTATAAAAAACTAAGAAATTAGTTAAAAAGAAAAGACCATCATTATAAGACTATCGTTGACAATAATCCCGTCATTCGATCGAAATGTTTATAAAAGGTTCAAATCTATTCTGGATTTGAATACAATTGAATATATTTTTATTTTTCAAAATACTTGTAAAGAGTTCTTATCTATTTTCTCTGTGATCGATTTTACTCGAGAGTATTATTTTCCTTTTTGATAATACTGAAACATATGAAACTACCCAGATAGCCTTCTAATACACTTCGTATATCCATCCCTATCTTTTTTTTCTTATATACATTACCGTGACATTATAATAACAACATTCTCGAAGAAAAAAGAGATATATAATAAAGTGATAGAAAGCGTTTTTTTTTACGTCAGGATTATTAGTAATCTATTTTAAAAGTATTGCTTTCTTTTTTTGAAATACTATGGAACATCCAAAACTATCTTATTAAATTCGACTTACTTATAATATATTTGATCCCGATGGGATATGAATAGTTGTGAAAATAACGAAACGTTCGTAAAACAAAGAATCGAATAATAAAGAAACGAATACGTAATGATACACTTAGCAAGACCGCATGTCGTACACAGTCTTTGTTTTCTCTTGTATTTTATTTAATAAATTAAATGAACATCAATTTTTATTCACCATCAATGACACTTAATCCTATACTACACGAGCAATATTCCTTTTCATTAAAAGTTATTCCATATACATAATAACATTCACAAAATTTTAGATTTATTCGTTTATTTTTTTTACCATTGTATGAAAGTATCAATTGCCGATGATATCATCGATATCATTCAACCACGATTCTAGATAATCTACCGATATAGAACTTTTTTATGCTTCCACTTGATCAGCCATTATTTTCACCCTGTCAATTTCGCAAAACTGACTCTTCTCTCTGACTTCCATCTATCTTTTATTTTTCCAGCATTTAATTATCGAGATTCTTTTCTTAGCTACTCTATGTATTCCATTATCATCTGTTTAGACTTGTTTTTCTTGATCGGTTTTTTATATAAACGCAAAATTTATACACCAGTCCTTCTTTTAACCAAAAGTTTCATTGGTTTTCTTTTATGCAACGTTTACTTCTCCAATAGCCATGCAATTTTTAATAACTTTACACTTCTGTTCGAGGTTAAGCATATAATAAGATACACAAAATGTTAGATCTATTCGGTAACTTTTCTGCGATCGAAGTAAATTATGCGAATAATAGATAAAAAATGATAAATAATACGAATAAAGGACGAGAAACGAACTGAAAAAAATAAACGATAAGGTTATAAATTGTTCGTACTCGATATAAATGATCTTTTTTGTAATATGTATTTACTATCAATTATATCTCTTAA
>NC_057709.1:2113758-2117198 GCF_014466175.1 Vespula pensylvanica | reverse complement strand
GATATAAATGATCTTTTTTGTAATATGTATTTACTATCAATTATATCTCTTAACGATAAGAATAAACATATTTTGAAAGATCATATTGAAACGCTTTTAGAAGCATGTATAAAATAAGAAAGTTATCTTCTTTTTTGCTTTCTTACTTCATTGTTCGTCTGTCATCAAATATAACTTTAAAACGATTCTCATTTTTTAAATTAGCAAAACTATTGGATGAATCAAGTATTAAAACTGGTTATAATCTATGTCTGCTTTCCTATATCATATTATTTCCAGTTCAACCTGTTATGTTGGAATATGAAAAAAAAAAAAAAAACAAGAATATCAGAAGTTAGACATTGAAATGTGGTAGGGAAAAGAATAAACTATTCCAAGTCGATTTAAAATTTCAGTGCAAAAGTGAGCTTCGTTCGATCAACACCTGCAACTAACGATAGAAAGAAAGAATCCCTACTTCAAACATTCATAACGTTACTGAACGCCTACATATTTTAATTTTATAATATGACAAATAATTTGAAAGGTACGTAAAATTAATATAAGTATACATTTAAAGAGAATCATAATCATAAATTGTGTTATAAAAATCTAGTAACATTCTTTTGTGAAAATATGGGGGGAAGAATTAAGTGAAAAATTTTTAATTTATAAAAAGTATGTGCAACTTACATGTAGTTATGGAAAAAAGACGCGATTATGGCATTCGGATAATATTACAACTTAATAAAATCGACAAGAATTAGATGCAACTAACGAAATTAGAACGATAAATAAGGGGCAAACAAATTTTTAAAAATTTTTGAAATATTAAGAAGTGTGAATCACGAAACGTGATCAATATTGATTATTTTTGTTAGACGACCAATCGAAAATATTTTCGTCTGATATAACATGGTTCGAAGATTGATTTTTTAAGATGATTATAGTTTCGATAGAGTTCTAGAAACGTTGCCAATTGATTCGTCAGATCGAAATACCTAAGAAACACGTCCAGATGAACCTTGATTCAAAGTTTGAGAGATTCTTTCTTCTGTTTCGGCTTTCGCATACGCGGCTATCAATCGAGCTGACGAAAAGTAGAAATATCTGCGATTGCAGTGAAGTTGCGATTTCGTGACAAGTCTTTTTGTTGGAGTTTTTAAGAACTCATTTAGTTTTTTTATAGGCGAACTGTCAATATTTTTGCACATATTTTTAAGTAGGCATTGAATTCTGGGAATTTCTAGTTCATTATTATATTCATAAAAATTCGATGAGCAAAGCATAGTAAAATTCACAATATGAATAAGTACAAAATTTTACGAAACAGAGTCACAATAGTTCAACGTCGAATTGAAACGAATTGTCTCTTATCAAATAATTGCTTCTTATCATAAATACAACCTGATCATATTTTCCAAAATGGAAATACAATAATTATTAACGGTAGTGTGTACTATTACACTTGATATCAATTACACTTGATTATACGAAGACAATAGAAAATACGAGGAAATGACAGCGATCCTTCAGTTATTTTACATTATTCTTATATTCTCCATCTTATTATATTATTTAATGTTGCAAGTATTGTTAAATACAATATAAGTTTTAATTACAGAACCATCTGTAGGTGACTTGAAAATCCTTGTACGTAAAATTCCCTGACAACAATATGATCTTGATATGTAAAATTAAAAAAATATATTTGAGAATATAACGGAAAATTTATCAAATATTCTATAATTTACGATGTTATCCAATTGATTTTTTTCTAATTTTCAATAGTTCCTTTATTGTTAACGTTAAAGTTAATTTTTTAATAGAAAAATCTGATTAGTTATCTAAAAATTAGCAAATTTTAGTACAAAGCATTTTAGAATTTAAAAAGGAATGTCAAATATGATGATTTAAAAAAAGTGATCCAAACTTAGACTACTTCTTGTATATTAGATCCTATTAATAAAAATATTGTATATTTTATATGGTAAATTAAACAGTCTTGAGTTAAGTGATGAAATGCTTTAATTGAACATAAGTATATCTTGATACATAAAAATACTGAAAAAATTGAGAATAATGATACTAAATTTCAAAACTGTTAATTTTAATTATAAAAGTCATAAATACAATTATCTTTTTTCTGAATCTTTTATTGGGAAAATGAATCAAAGTTGTCTTAGAAACGTTAAACGTTTTAATATGCCTTCTATATCTCGTTAATGAGCTAACGAACTTCCTTTTTCTTAAAAAATAAAAAGACGAGAGCAAAAGAGAAGAAAGAATCAATTAAAATCGAAGCGTAAGATAAAGCAATAGAGTATTTATTTATGTACATATTTGCATTTATGGAATAATTTGAAAAAGTAGATATGATGGGAAAGCTGTTACAAGGAAATGCACCAGAAATCATCAATGAGAATAATACTTTGATGAGTGAAATGATAGAATGTGCGCCTACTATATCGGTTAGATATAAGTAGCTATCTTAAAAACTCCAACAAAAAGACATGTCACGAAATCGCAACTTCACTGCAATCACAGATACTTCTACTTTTCTTCAATTCGATTGATAGCCGGGTATGCGAAAGCTGAAACAGAAGAAAGAATCTCTCAAATTTTGAATAAAGGTTCATATAACCTAGATATAAAATCGTCTGTCGAAAACGTAGATAAATAAACATCTATTCAGAAAGTTTATGATCATCAAAGTATTTTTATTACTGGTGGAACAGGTTTTATCGGGAAGTTATTAACAGAGAAATTGTTAAGACTATGCCCAGGTATCATTTGCATTTACGTTTTGATACGTACCAAAAAAGGAAAAAACCTACTCCAACGAATAGACGAACTTGTCGAAGATTCCGTGAGTCGTTTATTTTGATCGATTATTATATTAATTATAAGTATTGATATTTCATAATTTCTTCTCTGATTCAAGACCAGAATTATCCGTTTTTATTAAATAACATAATTAAGTTATAAGATAAAAAAAATTGTTAATCAATTAATCTATCTAATATATTGTATTTGAAAGAATTTGTAAAAAGTTATATTACCAGAAGTATTTACGTATATTTGTGTATAAGTATTTAGCATATAGTAGGAAAGATTTACAATTCCTTTATTATGTGCCATTCAGTTATTTGCCACATTAAGGGAAGAGCAACCAAAATTTCAAAATCGCATAGTCCCAATCGAGGGCGATTGTAGTTTCCCAAATCTCGGTATCTCCAAAACTGATAGAAATACACTCATACGCGAAGTATCAATTGTTTTTAATGTCGCCGCAACCGTGAAATTTAATGAAAAAATGAAATCGGCAATTGCTATTAACATCCCAAGTCTGAGGGATCTGATAAGTTTATCCAAAGAAATGATGAAACTGAAGGTATCATATTTATCCTGTATATACTTATTAAGGACTATCAATATTTCCTAATGAAAGATTTCCCAAT
>NC_057709.1:2068264-2113658 GCF_014466175.1 Vespula pensylvanica | reverse complement strand
CTGTATATACTTATTAAGGACTATCAATATTTCCTAATGAAAGATTTCCCAATGGAAGAAAACAAATGGTCGTAATTTTTGATATTTCAGACATTTGTCCACGTTTCCACGGCTTTTGCCAATTGCACTCACGATCTGATCGATGAGAAATTTTATGATCCAAATCTGGATGCTGAAGAGTTGATCGATCTAATGAATTTATTAAACGAAAAGTTGCTCGACGACATTACACCACAGTACATTTGTATTTTCAAATATCAATCGCTAATAATAATCCCATACTTATCTATACAAAATATAACAAGAGTGGAATATGAGCGTTAATTAATAATACACTCACACAATTATTTTATTTTAGGTTAATTGGAACATATCCGAATACCTATGTGTTTACGAAATCAATTGCCGAGAGTGTGGTAAAAAAGCATGTCGATTCGATACCGATTGGAATCTTTCGCCCTGCAATTGGTTAGTAATAATGTAATACTTTTAGAATAAAACAATGAATAAGTCACATTAATTGAGAAAATATTTTTAGTGGTACCAACGTATCGAGAACCTGTTCCGGGATGGATCGACAACCTGTACGGACCAGTAGGAATTACAACAAGTGTTCTAATGGGATTAATGCGAATATATTATTGCGATGGGTCGGTAAAAGCAAATTTGGTACCCGCGGATCTGACTGTCAATGGTTTAATTGTTAGTGCCTGGGATATTGCAAATAATCGAAGGTAGCATCAAAAATACTTTTACTTGAAATAATATTTTCGTAATTAAATTAAGCAAAGATTTCAGAAAAAATTAAATTGATACATTTTTAATCGAATACTGAATCCTTCAGATCCAAGCAAGACTTTCCCATATATAATTACGTATCTAATGATAATCCAATCACTTACGACGGATTTATAGAAATGATGCTGAAGTATGGAAAATTGATACCGTTTAAAAAGGCAATTTGGTGCCACAGCTTTAAAATAACAAAATGTCGGCCAATCTATCTTTTCTATATATTCTTTCTACATTTGCTACCTGCTCTTTTAATCGATACGATCGCAGTATCTGTGGGTAAACAGCCAAGGTAAATTTTTTTCATTGTAATTTCAAAGAGAAACTATTAAGACAGAAAAAAGAGAAAAATTGCATTGGAGCAATAATCTTTTTCGTTTAAGGTTACTTGGAATATATAATAAAATTCACCAAATGTCGAACGCACTTGGTTATTTTTCTACGAACGAATGGATGTATATAAATAAAAAATGGAACGGACTGATGAGAAAGTTAACGTCTGAAGATCGTAAATTATTCTTTTGTGATATAAAAGACCTCATTTGGAGTGATTATTTTCCAACATATTTTCTAGGAATAAGAAAATATATCTTAAAGGATCCCATTGAAACCCTTCCACAAGCTCTTATAAAATGGCAAAGGTTTCTTCCATGTTTTCTTCATTGTTCGTTTATCGTTGACAATCACTTCCAGATAATGATATGATTATCGAATTTTCAAGACTTTATTGGATGCATCAATCATTGAAACTTGTGATCGTTTGCGGCTTTCTTATCTTCATATGGGCTGTGATTTCCAAATTTGTGTAATATTCGGATTTTCGTAAAAGAAATATAACTATGAAAGAAGGTGAAGAGAAAAATATAATCGTAATTTATGCTTTTGCCTATACACGAATCCATGATCTATCGTATTAGATGGATTTAAATTAAATAGCGTGCTGGAGAAGAAGAGGTAAATTGAAATTTTTTATTTATAAAATATAGATATTTGGATTAGATCTTTTTTCGTATACTATGTTACTTATTACTTGTAAAAAATATACTTATTTTTTTCTTTTTAATTTTTATTGTCAACGGATACTTCGTCATAAGTTTAAATCCTTAATCCTGCAAAATCTATATTTTTTAAAAAATATATATCACCGAATTTGGTCTTAGATATTTATTCGAAAGCAGTTGGAATAAATGATGCAATAAATCAAAGTCGGATTAGTACATATGTACATCGTAGCCATAACTGAGGAGTACTTCTAATTTTGTATCATATTTATTAATTGTCTTTGCATTTTTTGTAAACTATACTCGTCATTATGCTACCAAATCATAAAAACTTGATCAAAACATAGAAAATTAATTTTTAAATATAGAGTTTTAATTGTTTCGTGTTGCCTACACTAATATTTTAAACTTTGAATATTAGAAGAATGTTAGAATGCTACTTCATAGTTCAATGTAAGAGTGTTTCATTCGAGCAACATTTATATATTACGTGAGTATCCTAATAAAAGGAGAGAATGTTTATAACTTTGATGAAAGCACATGAATTAAATAAAAAAAGACGTAATTATAAAATGTGTTATAAAAATTTAGTAACATTCTTTTCAAAAAATTCAAGTTATGAATTCTGTTTAAATTTTATAAAGTATGAAAAAGTTTATGAGAAAGCCGTTTCAGTCTTTTAATTAATATCATAATTTAAGAAAATCAACAAAAATTGATACAAGATTTCTTCCATTACTTTAATTGTTGAGAAAGTTTGTATACTATTAAACCTGTATTTAGAATCAGGGTGCCAACAAATTTATAAGTTCTTATATATTCATATATTTGTATTTAACTATACCTTAATAATATCAAAATTTTTGTAATATGTATATAAATAAATAGAACAAAAATTTCATCTGTATCTTTTAAAATCACCTTAAGTACAAAATAGAATGAAAAAATCAACTGTAATTGGATATAGCGCGTCAGATAAATAAATAATTATTAAAACTTTTCGATAAATAAAACGTTCTTATATTTGCAATATGAATAAATATAAAATTTCACAAAGCAAAAATCAGAATAGTATCAAATTATAACGAATTATCTTGTCTAATAATTACTTATTAGTATTAATATAATTAATTGCGTCATAATCATAATTTTCAAAATGAAGATATTATAATTATGAACGATCATTTTTACAATAATACTTGATATCAAGTATGCAAAGTTATCCGGAGATAATATCAAATGCATAAGAAATGACCGCGATCCTTCATTTATTTTACATTTTCACCATATCATGCAGTTTAATAAATTATTCGAAACTATTGTTAAATGCAATAGAAATGCAAACTATGGATTCGTATTTGAAATGGAATCAAATGCAAAAAAAAATAGCTTTTTTAAAGTATTCTACATTGCATAAAATTAGAATTGCACGTGGGACGAATATCCAAAATTCACGAATATTAAATTGTTTGTTGTCGACGGCTCGTCTGAGTCTGTGAACATATATAAACTGTTCACATGCCAAGAAAATTAATTCTACCTAAAATTTTTTTTAATTTTAGTGCTAAAACACTTGATTAATATTTATCTTTTTTGTGTAAATAATTATATATAAATTCTTAAATAATTAGGCTAAAGACCGCTAAATGATTAAAATTTTTATAGCAGTTTAACTCACCTATTATTAGAATAAGTAACATACATTATATATAACTATACCAATTTTCTCTGCTTTATGTTTCATGCAATTAGTTGATTTAGCAAAAGAATGGTTCGTATCTAAACGACATAACTAAACACAATTCGTCCACATATGCTCAATTAGTTATATTACATAAGCTTTCCTTCCTTTCCATCATCCTTTGTTATTCTTTTCTGGATAAAAATTGAAAATATTCTACAGCTTATTTAAGTCGCTTTGCAATTTATCGAACTTAATTATTTTTCACATTATCTCATTCGTAATTGAATTTAACGATAAACTAAGAGTAAAAAAAAAATGCAAGATATAAGAAAAATTTAATAATGCATGTTTGTTGATATGTTTGTATGTTTATATGTTTGTTGATATGTTGATATGTATGTTAATATGCCTATCGTCTTTTTTTTTTTTTTTTTTTTTTTTTTAATAATTATCCATCCTCGAAGACTAATTTGTTATGACAAAAACAAAATTGATGCAGACCCATCAGGATCATATGATACATTAACAAGATTATTGAATATCATTTTCTTAACGAGACATATTTATTTAATAGAATATTAGGAGAAGTGGGACAGAAAAGACGAAATAAAGATTCATAGTAAAAAAAAAGTAGAAAAGAAAACCCTGTTTTGTCTGAGTTCTCTGATATAAAATGTAAAAATAGACTATGCATTGAGAACTAAATGGCCTCTTATTTGCATGATATTTCCATATCCGATAATAGTTCGTATATTCAGTGTAAAGCCAGCATTTACATACTTGTAGTGTAGGATGGTGGGTTTAAATCAGAGTATTTTAAAAATAATAAATGCTTTTATTAAAATAAAAGATATAAATATAAAAAAATCCTCTATTGTCTTCGATACTTAATAAAACTCAACTACTCTACTTTGCTTTGGACTTCTTTCTTCTACTCTTTACTTTATTTCTTTACTTAATGTTTTAGGATATAAGCTTACAAACTGCATTCAGTCAAAGTGCGTTTAGATAAAGTTCTAAACGTCATCTAACTTCCGCATGTGCATAAACATTCATCCCTATCACTCGTATACTCTCGCTCACATATCGTTCATATTACTTCCAGGACTATATCTCTATTTTATTTTTACAACACCATTCCTAGGACTTTTTCACTTACACATATATGAATATTTTCCTAATCCTACAATACCTATATCTATATCGTACAAAGTAAACTCGTTTCTCTATTCGCACGAAACAACTACAGCTTGAAAATGCGAAATCTATATATATATACAGCTCGTGAATGAACATTTATATTTTGCAATTTTAAGAGCAAAGAGGAAAATAAAAACAAAGGAATGTAAAAATTTATTATAGGTAATTCTAAACGCATCTATAACGAAAAGAAGACGCCACTTTTTATTTTTTAATTGCATTATCTACGATCTAGGCAAAGACAATTGTTCTATAATACAGATTTGTTTCTATATAACTCTGTTCTACATAACATTGTTACTAGAGATTTTTATACAGAAGATCGAAAAATAAACACAGAAAAATAAACTGTGGGTTAGACTACCATTTTACGCGATTTAGCTTAAGTATATGTGTCTAATTAAATATATGTGTGTTTTAATCATTTTTACTTAAAATGGATTTAAGTGAATTAAATTATTACATATCCGTCTTATTTCTTTTATTATAAATAGATTTCAACAAAGAAACAAAAAATAAGTTCACCATCGATTTTCGCTAAGATGGATCGGATCGATTTATTTTACAAATAATTTCAAGGAGGATTAAACAGAACACGTCATTAGAAATCATTTCTCTTATTCTATAGTACACAAAAAAGAAAATATACCGTAATAAAAGATTAAAGTGAACAGAATATTAATGCAAATGTCTTCAGAGATAATTTGCAACCCGTAATTAACAGTTTTTACTTAATAATAGATATTATTTTTACACATTTGCATATCGAAAAAAATTACATTACACACATAGAGATATGGAATTAAACCCTACGATCTTCGATTTTCTATTTATAAAACGAACGGTACGATTTTATATTTATAAAATATTTATTTTACAATATTTTAAGTAAATAATTAGCACACATCAGAACTGCAAGAATATTTTTTTTATAAATGAATTGGTAATGATCATTTCATCGTCTAGACGTAAAAATAAAAAAAGCAGACACGTCAGACTAGACAGTGTGTAAAATATAATCGAACGTTCGATTTTAATTACTTTGAAAGAGAGTTTAGATTAATTGCATTATCAATGTTGGGTTAATAAAATTATTAAGTTGATCTAATTTTCAGGAGCGGATGGAAAAAAACTCGTGCGAAAGAAAAGAAAAATGAAATTATTTATTGAATTTGATTATATGTATTTACTAAAAATATATTAAAAAAAATAGTTTATATACCGCAATTAATAATACACTCACACAATTTTTTGATTTTATGTTATTGAATTATGGCGGAATGTTTACGTGTAGACGAAATTAGTCGCTAAGAATGAAGTAAAAAGGCATATTGATTCGAAATCGATTGGAATCTTTCATCAAAGAATTGGTTCATAGTAATATAATCCTTGTAGGAGAAAACAATAAATGATGTATAATAATTAATATAACATTCCAAGTGATACCTACATATCTAGAACCTATTCGAGAATGGATTGACAACAGACTAATGGGAATTATAGCAAGTGATACAGTAAAATTAATATAATCAGTGCATTGCAATAGGTCGATAAATGTGATTTTAATATTTAAACAGGTTTAATCTAGTACTCCGAATTTTTTGAATTTTTGAAAAAGCTTTATTTTCTTTAAAAAAAATTGTATTAGAAAATACTATTTTTTCGAGAATAATTGATGCACAAATTAAAAGTTTTTTCAAAAATAAATTAAACCATCGTCCTTAAAATGAGAACTTATTTATCAAAATTTTCAACAGTTTTCGCTAAGAAAAAGTTTCATACTGTGACGCCCTTCGAAATTTGCGACAACAGAGAAAAGGTTCGTACTCCCACTACTAATTTTTATATACACGTTTGAATGGTGTATGTTTTGTTTCCGTGAAGTAGTGATTGTCTGCTTGTTTGTGTGCGTAAATAGCTGATATTCAAATTTTCTGAATATTTTCAAACGCAAAAAAGTGTGTTTCATGATGCTCGCATCGAGAAGCTACAATAACTCAATCGGTCATTTTAATAAGCTTTGAATAGACAATTCTATGGCAGATATAAAAACATACATGTTTAATCGTTCATATCAATGGATCCGAGTTTTTAAAATATTGTAAAATTTTGGAAAAATTTGTAGTTCCTTTTTTATTTTATAGACTAAAAAGATAAACTATAATAAATATAAGCTATAATCTATAAGCAATGTATAGCATATTGACAAGCATCTAGATTCGTAATTTAGGAATCGTAGTTTCGAAGCTAATGATTCCGTTGGTTCCTTTTTTTTATTATATTAATAAAAATAATTAATTAATTTTTTTTCTTATTTGATACTTTAATAAGGTGTTATTATCAAATCTCTTATATTTATTTTTTTCTTCGATAGTTGATATGTGAGTTTCGTGATGATCTGTGCTAGATAGGACACAGCAAGGGTACAATTTAATTTAATGAGAAATGCATTTAAAAAAAAAAATATATACATTTGTCGATTATTTTTTTAAAAACAACAACTAATGAATATACATTTATATATTCTATATTATTTCTATAAAGATTAAAATACGAGTTCGTTTGCATATTATCTATAAGATTTTTATTAATTAGTAATGTAATATTCACTAATAAATATTCACAAATATAGTGAATTCTATCGTAATATTTCACTTCTAAATTTTATATGAAAATACTTCAAATTCATGGAAAGATTAAAAGATAATTATAACAAACAACAATCTGCCAGGTATCATCATCTATCTTTGTATATTAATTTATGGTATATATACAAACGAATAATTTTTTTTACACTTTAAGAACGTACATGACTTTTAAGCACTAAAAAGCAACTTTTTTTTACTGTTTTTTCTTTTTTTGACAAACCTATATAATTTATTAATATTTTGCTAACGGAAAGTTAAAAAGTTTGAGGTGTATACAAAATGATTGAGTCAACAATATTTATCAATTTAAAATAAGAAAATTTAAAACAAATGTTTAGAATAAATGATAAAACCGGAGTTTGAAATCAGTATTTAATCAATCATAAAATCAATGAAAGCCAAGTAAATTTTATTGTAATCAAATAAATTTTTCAGATTGCGTAATGTCAGTGGAATATCGTAATTATTTAATAAAAAAGTAATTATCCTTTTGACTGTAAAATTACTATTAGAATGCTATTTTGAAGCAAAATTGATTATTTTAATAGTTACAGCAGTCGGCACATGGTATGTCAAATGTAACAACATAGACACGTTTCACCATATCCAAAGCGTATTACAAATATATAACCTTATATATTCGAAAAATATTTATAAACTATTACTTAACTTTTATTTGTCAAACTTTACATATAGGAAAAGCGATTTTTCCCTATTTTGTACTATCTTAATCCTAATTAAAAAAAAAAATGTACTTCTGCGTCAATTGCTTTCAGCTTTTGCTTTTAAAAAACGTCATCCAATATCAAAGTATTAATATAAATTTTTCTTAAATTTATCTTAAATTTTTCTTTATAAAATGTACTTTGAAGATTAAATTGATAATTATTTGAAACAATTAAGATTAATGAAAAGAGCGGCTTGTGGCAGATGACAAAGTTTATGAATAATCAAAATTGGATGGAAAAAAGTTTTCATACAAATAAAAATATAAAATATAAATCCATAAATACCACAAATATAAAAATTATAAAAATAGCAACATGGAATTATTTTTTTAATTTATTTATTTCATATTAATCATCCAGTTACGATGTCGGAGACTATATCGTACGTCGGTACAACAGAAATTATCTTGTGTGACACACAATTGTCGATAAGTTAGGAAGTTTTGCTCCAAAAGATTTTAAAATCAATTATAAATTGAACGTCCTACAAAAATTAGAATAATACTAGAGTACCGTCATAATAAGAGTACGAGTTACAACTGCATATCACTCAAATCAGTTATTTTGTTTGTTCTGGTAATAAAAATAAAAAGGCTTAAACAAAGTGAAGAAAATAGTTTAAAAGGTATCGATGTATTATCTCATTATTATTAATAATAATGGATTTGTTCAGTTGATTTTTTCCTAACCTCTTAAAATTCATATCTATTAATTCTTATAAAATCTACGTATGAACTGTTATATCAATTAATCAGTAAAGTGGTATCATAAAACATAATCGAAATTAGAATCGCTAAATACAATTTTTAAATATTGTATCAAAATAAAAAACAAAATGAAGAACAAAATCAGAATGACTGATACTTGTCAAAATATAAAAAGATCCTACAATCTGTTTATTAAACCCGAATTAACCAGTTTCCTTGATTTTTATAACTTCTCATTCATTTTTAGAATTTTACAATATACCAATAGAATTCTTTGATATTGAGGATAATAGAATTCTATGATCGTGAAAGTGAATCAAACAAAAATGAAATTGAATTTTTGATAATGAGGATAGTGGTTATAGATAAAGAAAATGCTCAAGATCCTCAGAAAATTTGAAATATTTTGAACTTATGTAAAAAAAAGTGTGCTCGCTTGTTTTCAAGTTCTAAAAATGAAAATGAAAATATTCTACAAAATCATCGAAATGGGATTGTTATAGATGGAACCAGTTACGAAAGTTTACTAGAAGATTACCACTTCGTAATATTTTCAAAGATATATCTGGTCTTACAAGATATGCTAAAAAAAATACTATGATTTTATCATTACTTCATAGATCAAATAAGATTTTATTTTTACGATTTCCAAAAAAAATTTACAAAGTTTTTGTATTGAATTTGAAACACATCTCAGAATTGAGAAAAGTAACAAATGAAATACCTGAAATAGTTAAATTTTATATAATATTATAAATATTTTAATTTTATAATAAGATTAAATTTGATATACATTGCAGACCAAATTAAAAAAATGTAGAGTCTGAAAAGATATCTAGAAAAGATTTTATGTTTCAACTAACAAATGAATTTGCAACTCAAAATATAAAACTAGAGATGAAATAACGAAAAATATCTAAAGAACTTCAAAGAGATCTCTTGTTCACGTAAATGGTGTCAGATTGGGTACTATAATAGTAATAAGACTACTGCCATTTGTAATATATGTAAAAAATATGTATGCAGAAAATGTATTCAAGAGAAAAGAAATGTTACAAATTACAACTTTACTTTATTATGAAAGTGTATATTCCTTATTATGATACGTAAGTGATAAAATGTACCAACCTAGTGATCATGATTCCAGATGAGTTAATAATACCAAAAATGTACAATATAACATGGAATTCATTTTATAAGAAAATAATAAATCAATAAATATAAAAATATTCTATTAGTAGGTTTTTTTAAAGGCCAGTCATTTTTATTACTTTTGATAGAAATAGCTTCATGCCTTAACTACTGGTACTTCTAGTGTTAATAATATTTTTTATTTTTTAATTATATTTTTAACTATAATTTTATTTTTTAATTTTATATTTAATGTTATGATTCAAATGATTTTCTGAAATAGTAAACAGAATGGATACCAATGTCTTTCATTGCGTAAGTTACAGAAGTGAGAACAATCATAAAGTAGAAATCTATTTTCACGAAACATTTCAAAAATGGAATCTTCTGAATCTAAGAGAGAGAGAGAAAATTTAAAAAGACAAGTAGGAAAAATTGTTATATTAATTGCTCTATAAAAAAAACTATGTCTTTGATTCATTTTTAGAATACTTAGAGAAGCGAGATGTCATATTTTTACAGCGAATATTGAAGTAAGTATTTTACATAGCATAGTTAATATACCTATTTTAACTACATTTGCATAACAAATTTTAGATTTGTGATGACATATCTACAAAAGGATTTTTTAAAGATTTAAAAAAATTTTTAAAGAATTTTTATCAATATTTGAAAGTTATAATGGGTATTATGATTAAAAAATATAAAAGAAAGACAATATGCATTCATGATTTGCCAAGTGATTCAAGTGATATTAATTCTAGAATGTGAAAATATTTGTAGCATTGCTATTGCCATTTTAACTCTACCCAATCATGTTATATTAATAATTCTGTTAGAGAAAATTTTATCTTCATTGTCTGCAAAATTAAATAAGAGTTACTGCGATATCTGTTAAAGATAAACAACATGGAATTATTAACTTTAAACAGTTTATGTTTGAAGATCTAATACTCTATATCAACTTGATCCTTTTGCAAACCACATCTTTTAATCTTATTTTAACATTTTAAAAGATGAATTTAGATGAAATAGATGAAATAAATTTAAATAAAAATGAAATAATAGATACATATTTGTCTAACATGCAATTGTATTTTCATAATATATATAAAATTGAGTAATATTTAATTAATCGAAAAAGTTACTACTACAATTACATAGAACCATCATGTCAAGGAATCATGTTCCAGAATTAATTAACAAGAAAAAAGTTCAAAGTTAGATATAGAAAAATAATATCTAATAAGAGCTTTTATCGCATTAGCACTTGTTAGATTATTAAATAATTGTCCTGAATATATTTTAAATTTCATCTATTAAGATAAATGTATGTATTTTCCTAAAGTAAATAAAAATCAATTATTTGCAGTTGCACATTATTTTCTTATTAAATTTCTCTCTGTAGAAAAAAGTTTATGTTTATTGGCATATACACGATGCGGAGAACTTCGCAACAAATCGATTTTATACTCTCCATTTTTTATATTGACAAAGTTATGAAACATGTGAACAGAATAAATTGATATAAGTGCTAGTATTATGTAATGTCTATATTAGAAATTGTGAGATAACCATTTATAATATATTTTCTCGAAACTTTGACATGATCTTTTTTAGAAACTATCAAAATTACTTTAAAATATTGAGACTTTCTAAATTATAAAAATAAAAATGAAAAAAAGAAGAGTTATTAACTTAATAATAAGTCTGACATATAGTTACGAGAAACATACTCTTCAAATTAAAATAAAAACATAATATATACTTTCTTTATTAGAGATGTTAAGTAGTTGAAAATTCGATAAGATTATATAGAATAATTTATATTTTAGAATTTCCAATCTATGTGATTATATTAAACTTAACGAATGAAATCTTCATTAAAAAAGTTGAAAAATTTATTAAACAACAGTTTAAGAAGCTACTAAAAATTGGCAATATGTTGTTCGATGTTCGTAATTTTTAAACATTGATAACTTCTGAAATTATCATACACATAAGTATAATATTCCAATTTTATATATCAAAAGACTTAATATTGACTATTTAAAACAATATATTATTTATGTCTTCCAATATAATTAATATAAATTTGTTAATATTATGTTATAATTTTTCTAAGAAAAATACACGAAGTGATGATTTTTATTATTTTAAAAAATACTTATTGTTAAATAAAGATAATTTATTGATATCGTTGTTTATAATTAGCATATTCCTGTTTGACCGTTGTAAACAATCTTATTTTCTATCAATATTTTTATCATATTTATTATAGCCATTTGTACGAAACAATGTATTGTGCTTAAAATTAATTAATTAAAACAATAATGACAATTAAGACAAATAATGGCAATATTGCATCCAAAATAAAAAATAAAGAAGGAGATTTATTTATTATTATCAATAAACTGATTAAAGAAAGATTATCTGGCACATAAAGATACAACACTTTCATTATTATTTATCATTTATCACTAAACATTTATTTAATATCGACTTTAATACTTTGAGTTGAATATAGAAATTAATATATTTTATATTATAAATTAATATATTTTATATCAAACATTATATAATATATAGATTATATTAATATATTAAACAAAATATATATGATCAAGTACCATAAAAAAAGATTATATAAAATACTATAATATAAAGACGTATGTACAATCGTTAAACATTTATAAAAAAGACGAATTAAAATAATATAATTACATGAAAATAAAAAATTTATTATAAGCAATCGATTATAAAAATAATTGCAAATTGAAAACAAATCAAAACAGTATATATTATAAAAATATCGACTGTATTATCTCGATAAAAAGTAACGAATTTCAGCGAATTAAAAGATTAGACTGGAGTGATCGAAAACCAATTAAGAAAATAAATATTATAAAACTATCAACACTATTATTTCGATATATTTGATAAACATTATAGAAAATTGTCCTTTTTAACCTTTTCGTCATTATAATCATATACTTATAATAATCAAAATATTTATAATATACTTATGTACTTAATTTTTATCCTAAAGTACATGTATTTACATATTTTCTTTTTATAATAATATTTCTATGATAAATTTTCAAAAATTAGAAATAACCACATAAAAATATAACGGATACATTACATTCTTAACAAACAAAAAGCAAAGTTATTATTTCTAATTTCAAATATGACCTACTAAGATGATTATGAACAAACAATAATTACAAAATACTGTTACGTTTTGCATACATTTATTTTTTTCTCTTCTGACGCTTAGTATTCTCCTCTCTGAAAATTAGGAATACTTAAAAATCTGTGTTCTCGATACACTATAATTTTCCGAAACTTAGGCTACCCATGCGATCACCTAACATCATCTCTTCCTAGCATACTTTTGACACTCATAGCATACTTCGAGACTTTAACAATTCAAAAGTTTTCCAATAAAAATATTCATAGGAATACATTATGTTAAATTTTTCTAATCTTGACTTTATTAAACTTCCTTTCGTAATAAAATATATTTCTTATTAAAACAAACTAATTCGAATTGTAGGCGATAGCATTTTTAACCAATAGGGAAAAACAGGAATAGATCTTTTATCTTTTATCTTTAGCAAAATCCTTAAATAATGAACTAGATGCGTTGGAAAAAAGAAAGTTAAAAAGTGCCAGTGAATAAAAGTTACAAGAAAAATTAATCGATATTCGTCGTTCTGTAAATCCAGTCATGAATTAATTAATAGATCTCTGACTAAATCTTACATTTTCTGTAAACCGGTACTTATAAACCTGTATTTTGTATTCTGTTATATACGACAATGTTTATCGTTTATTCATAATATTCGCAATAAAGAATAAAAAGAATAAGAAAAAAAATTATTAATGGATTTGAATACAGGACGCAAAAATGACAAAATGATACTTTAATTGTTGCACCATTAACTCTGTTACTTCGGAGCAATACAAGCAAATTCTGTAATCTTAATCAATTTTTTCTGCAACGAAATGATCGATTTTATTGAAAATCGTCTAATTTTTACACTTAAGAAAAAATATATGCCTGCTAATTTTTTATTCTCTTTCACTGTGTGAAAGCTCATAAAAATCGGAGGTAGTCTTATCTAAGATTCTCTTCGTTAATTATATATTTTTATTCTAGATACATACAGTAATATCTTTTTTCCATGTTAAAAATTATATACATAACTCCAATTTATTTCTAATCTTGAAATATAATATTATTCCAACATAAATATTTTGAAAAATTGATTGAATTTTATTATCATTATACTATGTATTTTTAAGGCATACCAAATTCTTGATAACAAATGTCGCGATTTAAGTTGAAATTAAATAATAAATAATTTGTAGGTAGTTGAAAATGAAGTAGATCGACATCTTTGAAACTTGAGATCTCCTTCAATAATGCACTAATTCTAATATGTTGTAGTTAGGTACGATCACTGAAGTTAATTCGCGAAATTCTACTACCTTTTATAAATATAGTCTGTACGACTGTTAAAAAAGCAACAAACTTTAAGAACAAACATGACTCTAACGACTGCTTTGCACGCCATCGATGCAAGTTCACTTGATTAAATCGCAAAACACGACGAACAAACACAATTTCGCGATATTTTGGTTTCTATTTTAGCGATACAAATACTCGATTACATTATTACTTCGCACACGATTCCAATGACATTCTGAAATAGAAAAATCATTACTAATAATATGAAATAGTATATTCCGCGTATATTTCAAATTATTTAAATAATTTTAAAATAATCGACAGTATGATTCATTTAAGTTTATTTGTTTGGAAAGAAACTTCTATCTTTATTCCTTGAAATACAATTTTTCAGAAACACCCTGTATATATATGTATTATTATAGCAGTTATAAAATATATTCAAATATTTTTTCCTCTGCAAGAATGCAGACTTTCATTCGTCGAATTAATGATTGCCGAACTCTTCCAAATATTCCAACTGTATTGGAAATAATAGTAAATCATCTTGAATATCTTCCCAAAGTTCATCTTCTATAAGAAATAACTATCATTGAGAATTATAATACATATACATAAAAAAAGAGAACTGATATGAAAAAGATGAAAAAAAAGAAAGAGTTTGACAATCATTAATTGAAACATTTCTTATAATTACCACTATAAATCATAAATATTTTTAAAGGTATACATCTTTTCAATAAAACATTTTTGGGCATAAGTTTGGTGTCAAACCTGTATATATAAATATAAATATATATATATATATATATATATATATATATATATAATCATTTTTCTAAAATATCTTGCGAACAAATCATTTTCCGACATTGTATTTTTATACTTTTCTATTCAGAATACTGCGAGGAATGAATTTATGCAAACAAATTCTGAAGTTATATTTAATAAAATACCTGATCTTGAAATTTCTAAAAAAATTGACTTTCGAAAACAATTCTTTCCATCATAAAATGTGTCTTTTGAAATAGTGTGACTTTGTCGTGAACATTCTTTCCGTAAAATCATGAATAACGGATATATTTAGAGGTTTTCATGTAAAAGTTGTACTCTGTATAATATATGTACATATATATAAAATCACGAAAACACATGATGAGAGCAGTTATTCGAACACAAGCTAGAACAATAGACTTGAGTAAATAAATAAAAACATTCCTAAGGTTACGAGTTTTTTGTTTTGCTACATATACGATAGGAAGAGAGGTTTTAAAGTGTATAAGAATAAACAGAGAAAGCGTATTAATGTCAAGACTAATTACTGCGTGTGTTTTTGAAAGGACGGTCGTGGTTAGTTAACGAAAGCGAGATATTAAGAGTATAGCGAATTTTTAAAAATATACTATGACTACTGTAAATTAAATTTAGTTACTTGAAAATTGTATGGTACTTTCTTTTTATTATTATTTATAAGTTTTTACTTTAAGCACTTGAATATTAATTTAGAAAAACAATTATCTCACTCTCTTTCTCTCTCTTTCTCTCTCTCTTTCTCTCTCTCTTTCTGTCTCTCTCTCCTTTTCTTTCTTTCTCTCAGTAAGAAAATAGAGACATATATATACCTTGATGTTTGATTATATATATATATGTGTATATATGTATCATTATACACACACATATATATATATATATATATATATATATATAATATAATGAAAGTTTTGTATTAAAAGCCCTTGTCTATTATTTTTTCATACCATTATTATTTATTTAAAATTATTTCTTTGTCATAAATTTCTTCTTTCTAGATATTGACCGAACATTTCCGATGATTTCCGATTTCTAACGATTCTTGATATTTCATTTTAATTATTAATTTTATATTATTAGAGAATTATAGATAATAATGAATAGATAGAGATAAATATTGTTTCTTTAGAATATTTATAAGACAGATTCAAATTTGTTACATAAATTTACTTAGTATTTGATTTATTGTACTTTCGTATTTATTTATTATTGCAGGGTTGAAGAATAAGGTTGAGAACATCTTTTCCACTGTTGCCGCACGAGTTCCACTAAAAATACAAATCTACTAGTTCTCCCACTATTAAAGATCATTTTAGATTCGTATGTGCCAACAGTCAGCCACGAGGCTTCATCGTCCTCACATTTACAGGTAATTAACTTTTATTTTCTAAGTTATAGTGTCGTCCAATATACTAATCAGTAGTAAAATATGCGATTTCTGTAATGTGGACAAGTTCAGAGAATATTGCGTTTAAAAGATATTTGCGAAAGCCGAATAGACCATATTATTGCGTCATACTTTCTGAATTTCAGTAAAAGTATCTGAAATTGAATTTTTTATATCTCTTTTTGATGGTGATATGCGTTTTACAATAATCCATACTAGATACGGCATTAATATTCATTTGCTTCGCAAATGTATAAAGTATAATAGAGAAAAATGTATAGAGTATAATAAATATAATTGATACACATAATAACTAACATATAAATTGGCGACAGAGAAAAAAATTTTATCGAATGTTTAATTAAAAATAATTAGTGAATACTTATATATTACCTTATTTTAATATAAGTTTAAATATGAGAAGTATCTGTCGATCCGTAGTTACATGTTGGACATGACTTTATCAAGGACATAGTTTGTTGATAGCTCGCACAGAATACTATCACGCAGATAACACATTTTTTCTTTTTTGTTATTATAAATTACCATTATTATACGTAATGTATATAATGTAAGTATATTCTTCTACTTTTTCTTACCGTTGTTGTTATTATTGTATTATTAATAATAATATAAAATCGATTATTTCTAGAGGAAAACCTCATAGATACTGTAGAATAAAAATTATATAAAAAGAATATATAATATATAAGTATATGTTCATTAATTATTATTTTTAATAAAATAATCGAGGAATGTATATACTTTATGTGCATTTGTCATCTAACGAAATTGTACCGCTGCTGTGTTCTATCTAGCACAGATCACCCTGAAACTCATTTCAACTGCGAGTGAAAGAAATATAAAAGATTGGATAGTAGCACTTCATTAAATTATTAAGTAAAGAAAAAGAAACATCGGAATCATTCAGTCTCGAACTTACGATTTCTAAATTAAGAATTTAGATGCTTATTAATGTGCTACACGTTGCTTATAGAACGTCTATTTTTTTATTCTATAATATAAAGAAAGAACTATAGATTTTTCTAAAATTTAACAATATCTTAGAAACTTACGTATTTCTTTATTTTTACCATTGAATCATCTGTCTAAAATTCCTCAAAATGCTCGAGTTAGTTATCATAGTTTTTCCGTGTGAGCATCGCATCTTGTTGTTTTGACGAACGCATTTTTTATTTTTCTTTCAAATGGTTTAGAAAAACTGTCCATCATCAGTTTACTTCGTTTACTTCGCAGATACAGGCTTTTTTGCTACAGATTTCGAAGGACGTTACGATACGAAACTTTCTTTTCTCGAAAAATATAGAAAACATCTTTTACACCGATAATTGAGAACAGGCGTAATTCTTTATCGATTTTGATGAACGAGATCTCATTTTAAAGAGAAAGCTTTTATTTAGGAACTCAGTTTTTCGAATTTTTGATAAAACTTTATATTTATGCATAAAGCTCTTTTATTTTATAAGTCATAATACATAGTTTTATTAAATTTTAAAAGCATGTGTTATGAATAACTCTTAATACGCAATATAATATAAATAAACGAGATCAATACGTAGATTAATATTTTTATTAGTCTTTGCATATAATTAAAGATAAATTACGTGTATTCGTTAAAATATTTCAAGTAAATTCTGGTATAAGAATATTTATTAAGATACATTAGTTCTGGTATAAAATTATTTTAATTCTGTTATAAAATTATTCTATTTTGATTGAAATGTTCTAGGAAATTTATCTTCATACATGAATTTATGAAAGATTGTGCTACGGGATAGGACTAGACCATTTTTGTTGCAAAGTAATAAGATACCTGCTTTGGAGAACACTCATAATATCGAAACACAAGTAATATTATTTTCTTATTAATCATTTAATGAACATTTAACTTTGTTTTACTTTAAATTAATACATAATTATCGTAATTATTAATAAATCACAATTATTAATCGTGTTATGTACTTTTACTGTAAAATAATTAGCGCTATATAAACGTTATTAATATTTTGTTGATCAGAGATAGACAATTAGCAATTTGCGAACTGCATGTGGTTTATTCTACACTTGCCTGTTCTGTTAAGATGGAAGAATACAACTTCCATTATTGGACTTTACTAAGCCTCATGAGATGCTTTTGTTTTTAATAAAGAGCATAGAGTTGTGATTAATAAATTTATATAATGAAGGAATAGATTTATTGACATGGTTGTTGAATGTGCAGCTACTCGAAGAGAAAAGTTGCCCAGTAGGTACAAATCTGTTGTAGGTAATAGTTGATGTTTATTAAGTCTTTTTATTCCGTAATGTTTCTGTTTATTTCATTGTTACTTTTTATTAATAAATACTCAAATAATCTTTTTTATTTTCTGGTTATATTCTTTTAACGATTCTTCTTTATTACAACATTGATAGTATTGATATTCTTTTTATTTTATTTACATTATCACTGTATAATTGTTTGTACAGCCGTGGATGAATCGATCTTTGTTTCGATAAAATAAAAGAAGAGTTGTGAAGTATAATTAGTCTTTTATCGTTAATTTACATTCGTTTGTGTTTTGTGATCTTAGTTAAATTTTAGGAACATGTTTATTTGAATAGATTACACATAAAAACGATCTAGAGTCAGTGTTTGTTCGTATAAAGTTTTATTTATTTTTCTTTTTTTTTTACAGCTTCATAGATTGTACTTACGTGTAAAACATCCAATTGATATTCACGAATTAAATTCATGATCCGTCTCTTAATTAATAAATAATTATACGTATTAGAGTTAGTATATCATGAAAAATAATCAAGAACATAGCACATTTCTTCTATAGGAGAACAATAGTAAGTAAATATTGAAATTTTTATAACGAATGGAATTTTATGATTATTTTTATTATAATAAATTTAATATAAATTTTTTTTCAATCTTTTTTTAGATCATCATTGCATTTTCAAGTGAATTTACCAAGTCAATTTATTACAACTTCAGTCTATTTCATTTTCAATTTACTTTGACGTAAAACTACCTTATTTTTCACCTATTACGAATCAATCTACCCTAATTTTAGTCTACAATACGGGTGAGTGTTTTGGAGCCATCATGGAATTTCTTAATTAAGTAAGTGAACAAAATTATGTTTCTTCAATTCTTATCATGTTAAGAATGAAAAATTCAAATCAGCACTTACTGATTTTAATTTTTTCAATCAATTATTGAAGAACATAACAATTAATAATTCCTCTTTTAGATTTACTCATAAATAGTACATTCTTAATTATTTTCATTTTTTTCTTGATGTGTGTCTATTTTTATTAACACAGAATAAATATTTGGATCATCGATTAGAGCTGTTTAATTAACGGCGCAATTAACTTTTCTTTTGTCTCTTTTATGTTTGCTCACGACATTAGTTGTGAAATCCGCCATTCATTTATTTGATATCGTTCGATATTTTTATATCAAAATATCAAAAAATGAACAAGAAGACGACAGTGACGTATAGATTCGGGAACTTCATGATTCGGCGAATCATGACTTTGTTCTCTTACCACGTGTACAAACTCGTTCGATTATTTTCATATAAAATTTTAATCAAATAGTCAATCAATTTTGTTGATAAAGGAAGAGTTTCAACAGAGTTACTGCTTTTTAAAGAAAAAAGTCGAATTAGAGTCATTGCTAAAAAACAAAGACTTTTGTATAATTATAGTTCGTAAGATTTAGACTATAAATAATGATCATTGCGTACTATGACTATTTGGATCTTTCACCGCATACTGTCGTGTGAACTAATCGAGTTCCTATTCTTTTAATGTGAACTCTGTAAAAAATTATTCTCTCTTCGTTGGAGTATGATCTCTAGATTTTATTATATCGTCATTATATCTCTCTTCGTTGGAGTATGATATTTCTAGATTTCATTATACGTTTGATTTTTGTTCTCTGAAAACTATTACTAAATATTCCAATAGATTTTAAAATCCTTAGCTGTATTGATGATGTCATATACATTTCCAATAATTTTTCTTTTTAATCGTTTTACAAGTGTTATTTCGGCACCCGCAAAAATTATTTTTCTAACTGAATTATATCGCCATATAAAGTCCCTAAGAGTGAAAATGTTCATACCATCGTATAACAGAATCAGAATAATAGCAATTTTTTACAATGCTAGATCTTGTTCTGTCATTTTATCATGAATATGTAATTTAGGAAAATATTAAGCATGAGTAGTGAAAAAAATAAATATACGTAAGAGAAAGACAGTACGGAGAAGCATTCACTATTCTCTTAGAGATTTTCCAGTTATTTACATAATTGATATATCTTGCTTCGTAAATGAGTTCAGATTGCTTGAACGTCTCATGGATAGCGTCAATTTCCATTTTTCTGCTGATCTTTTATAATTAGGAAAATAATCGTTTCAATGAGAATGGAATTACTGAAAATATTTTGCGATAAGTATTTTATCTGTTTAAGTATTGAGAAATTTTACAATAATGAATGTAATAAAATGTTAAAAATGTTATCACTATAATGAGAAATCATGGTGGAGATATAGTGTAAGGAATTGAAATCTTTTTTTCTCTATGCTTCGATATAAAAATTCCTACCGTTGATTTCTTTTTTTTCCCCAATTATTCGCTTTTATCATTTTTATTTCTTCTTCAATCAACAAGATAAAAACTTTTTCAAACAACGACTAAATAAACACTTATTGAGTTACTTATAATTAGATCATAGGTGATATGAAAAACTGATCGATGTAATGTAAATCCATTATGTTTGCATATCGTTGAATGCTGGATCGTAGGGAGATTACGTGTTATACGTTATAAGTTCAATCAATGGTGGTACAATTTTAAACACTGAAGACAAATAATTTAATTTGAGTATCGAGGTGAGATGTTAATTCAACTTGTAATGATATACTTTAGAGATCTAGCTTATTATGATAATGTGTTATCCTGGGTTTGCTCAAGGATTCGTTTAATAGGTTTAACAAACGGACTCTATCTTAGATTGAATTGTATTTCGAAATCAATAAATTTTCATCGGTAATGGTTAGGCAATTGCTTGAGATATTGAAGTTGTGACATTTAATGAAATTGTGACAATATGGCTTCGACAATAACAGGACATCCAATCATTTCTGACGTACAAACTGATAAACCTCTTTCGTAATTACCACTGAAACGATCCATGTGTAGTTGCAGAATTCAACTTCCGTGGACGTGAACATCTCGTCGGAGAAAACAAATCGTAATTGCACAGATGTAAATCTACTTTTACGTAAATTAAAATTATTCTAAGTGCGGTTCCGTTCGTGATCATAATCGGTTACAGATGTAAGTGTTACTGCTACCATTTCTACGGATTCAGAATACACCACAATAGAATCTAATGTTTTATACGCAGCTGTTAAAGATGATTCCAATGCGGCTTTATCACTCTTCTCGACACACAGCATGAACGCCGTGATTCTTAAGGTTATCATCACTTCTAGTTTTATAATGATTTACGCTAAGAATAAATTGAGTTGTAATCCTCGATTCATTTTTATGAACAAGGTCTCATGTTATTTAACTCAGATTTAACACGTTGAACTGAGGTTGATCGGAGCAATCTGAATAAAAGATTGTTGTCCTCTTTACATTTTTTTCTGCCTTTGATCAATCCACAGAGCGTCTACAAATTTCTACAACTTACGTGTACCTCGAATACTTCCTTTAGAAGCATTTTTTCTAATTGCAATATTGTGCTGCTTAGGTGTAAAAGAAGGTTGTATTATGTTTGTAGAAATCTGTAATAAATCTTAAACTAGCAGTTTTTTGAATTGTCTTATTTTTATGTTCTTTTTTATTTCTTGTAAATCACTGTAATTCCAAGAAGAAATTGTATACTAAGTTTTCGGTACTATTTTACCTCTTTTCTGATTGTTATTATTAATTGATCCGAGCGATCTATTCCACACTTATATGCGAAAATTCCTACTGCTTTTAATTTCCTGGATAGTTGTTGGCTAGTAGAAAGTTCATCGATATTAAGTCTATTTTTGTACTTGGTACCATAATGGGAACGTACTTCGTAGATAGAATTCTTACGTCCTGAGAATCTCTTTGAATATCATTTCTCTTTTTTTAAATTTATGCTGAAAAATGTCCTCGAATGCATTTCTTATTACTTTTAATTGCTCCAACTATATGAGTCTTCCATTTTAGACACGATATAATCTATTCATAGTTAGTAAAAATTATCAATGTATAATGTTCATCTCTAGATGAAAAGCTTTTCTGTAAGTTGCAGACATATATTATATGCCAGTTCAGTTTCTCTGATACCACTAACTGACTTTCCACTGTAGATCCTCGTTAATCATGTATATTCTTTAGACGAGCATAATTTAAATAATTTTATTACGTATTTGTGGGTTTTGTTTGGAATATATTGCTTATGGAATATCAATTTTCCACACTAAGAAATTAATATTTCGTCAATGACGATATTTTTCCTATTATAAATCTTTGTATACTTCTTTGTTTTTTGCTTCTGAAAAGTATAATATTTCGAATCTGTTCCATGACATATAGAATGGGCTTTTTGAAAAATAATCGTTTATAGGATGATTTATTATTATTCTTACTATAGGATTATTATTATTATTCTTACAAAATCCATCCATAAAATTGATCCTAAAAATTTAAATATATCAAATTTCTATTTCTAATACATTCTACATATGAATTAGTTGGTGTTCATTAATACATCCGTGCCAATATAGTTAGTGTGGGTTTACTTAACTCTTGTTTTCTATGTCTGTTTATTTTTTTGCAAACAAATCTATCAATTCGTTATTAATAAATAAAGATGATGTTGCAGTAAATGAAAATGATTTCTGATGTCCATAAAGTTCAGTCCATTTAATGCACTTAATTGTAGTTTTCTCGGCATTATCATTTTTCATATTTTTCTCAATTATTAATTTTTGCAAAGTCTGTTCGATAGCATTTGTAACAAAGTCACTGTCACAATTACTGCATTTATCAACGTCTGAATCAGAATCCGATGATAAAATTCTATTTATATTTTTCTTTTTGGAAAATCTAAATTCTTCCATCTTACTACTACACAAATGTTTCTAAAACTTATGTTTCTTCTTCATTACTAAATAATTGATGAAATGATATTTCTTCTTTCTGCCATTTTAAACAACTAAGATAAAGTTTAACTTTTTTATCGACTACAGACTTTCAACAAAGAACATACTATTTTTCAGATACTTTTTTTTCGGCTGTAGACTTTCAACAGAAACGTTGTGTCGTATTTAGATACAAATGTTGAGATGTTCATGTTTAGTTAGTTGTCATGATTATTTCTGGTTGAGGAATAGTGATGCTATCGAGACTCGGTTTTTATTCGAAATATGTCGATCGAATGAATGATTTCTATCGAATTATCTATGAAGACATTATTGAAATTAGGATAGAAAATAAGAAGAAGAGGAGTTTAAGTAAAAAAGTATATGAAAAGGGAAATAATGATATCCATTGGTTGGCCTATTAAAATAGATTGTTCAAAATGATGAAATAATCTCAAGTATGGTTCTTTGTTTTCGTAACCATACTGATACCTTAATGCTGAATTGATATCTTAAAGGTAGATTCCAGATAACCACGGCTTGTTTCGTTTAAGAATCTAATTTTACTATTCATTTATCGTCCGACTCGACACATTATCGAAATTGTGTACTAACAATGCCTAAATTTGAACAATGCTGGCAAATCGTGAGAAACGTAAGAAATGTGCTTCTTTTTATCTAAGCATTTTCTTAGAGAGTATCTAACGATATCCCAATTTTTAAGAATATTTACCCTTGAGATGTTTATCTATTATATGATCCTTCGTAGGTTCATATAATACAACTTGGAGGTGTGCATACAACAAATTGCTTCAATAAGAAGAAATAGACATGATCATAATGTTGATTATTACTACCTTCTCTCATTGAAAGAAACAAGAATCTATCCGCAGAGAAGGCGATATCTATAAAATGAGATTTCACTCTGGAAAACACCTTTTGTGTAACGGCGCTCGTGGCCTGACTGCGATATTTATTTCAATTTTCCTGGCAATCAATCTCTTAATTGAGTATTCCACTTCTTCGAACTTTTTAAAGTTTTATTTTCTTTGAAAAAAAAAATCGTGTCAAAGAATGATGTTTTTCTGAGAACGGAATTCACGCATAAAATATAACTTTTTCAAAAATTCGAAAAAGCGCGATCCTCCCTTAAATTTTCAACCCATTTTACCTGATTGTTATGTTACCGTGAGAAGTAACATACTATATAAGTTTTTACATCGATATGGTAGGTGCATGATGGAAACATCGTTCGCCACTTTTTGCGCTTGTTTTCATATTTTATCTATATTTGGCTTTGGTACGGATCTATTACATTCGTCGAGAATCACGCGAACAGTCTGAAAATAATAAACATTGTAAACAACGTATTTTCATTTATTTATAAAAATATTATAGGTACTTAAAAAAAAAAATAAATAATAATATTATGATGCACAAATATTAAAAGAGTTGTCTACTATGAAGCAGATGATTCATATATTGTGGTATGTTTTCAGTATAATATTACTGGAAAAAATATTTTAGTATTATTATAAACTCCCCGTTGAATGTCTACGATTAACAAATATAGCTACATATGGTTCCGAGCGAGCTTGGAGCTTATTGGCCATTATTATATATCAAAACGATTTTAATAACAAACATTGAACATTTTTTTGTTTTAAACTTAAGATAGTCGGTTTGAAAGAACGTGACTTGTCAATGTTCCATATTATTTAAATTTTTGAAGAGATTAGGTGGCAGGAAAAGATGGAATCTTTGATCAAGGGAATTTTCGAGAACTATTCCTAATTATAACAAATATTACGGATAATTGCATCTTAGGACGCGACATTTTGTCAAAGATGGGTTTGATAGAGTTACGTGGCAAGTTATATTATGAAGCTCAGGTTCGATAGTGAGGATTGTATAAAAATTGATTAATAGTTTGAATGACATATTTTAGGAAAATTATAGGAATTTCTTGATGAGCAAGAAAAGGATTTTTCAAAATTCTTTTAAGGTTTTTTAGAAGAGTTTACAGGACATTCTGGAATCGTTGAATGTATCATAAACCGATCCCTTATAAAACAAATTCCTCGGAGGATTCTCTATTTGAAAGGAGGAAAGAGAAATTGCCGATAGATCATGGGTTAGATTTAGAAGTTGTTAAGAATCCAAAAGATTAAGACGACGGCGTTACATTCCCAATCAAGTGAAAGCAAGCACAAGACGATAATTGATCAAAATTCGTTAGGACTAGAAAGCTTGGGTTCACTGGATTCCATTGTTTTTGTTAGCTTATAGATCCAGAGATATAAGATAACCAGTTTATGACCAGCAAAAATACTAAGTAATTTTTAAGCAAAATGCTAAAAAAAAACTTAAGAATGCTGTTCATTCGAATAAGAAGAGGGAGATGTTAACATTTACGAGAGACTTAGG
Source organism: Vespula pensylvanica (assembly GCF_014466175.1). Classification (NCBI taxonomy): domain Eukaryota; kingdom Metazoa; phylum Arthropoda; class Insecta; order Hymenoptera; family Vespidae; genus Vespula; species Vespula pensylvanica. The sequence continues at coordinate 2,087,515 of NC_057709.1, read as the reverse complement.
ACGATGCTAAACGAAATCCATATAACCGTGAGCGAATGGATGGAGATGAAGGATGAATACCTGATATAATTGTAAAGTGAAGAAGAAAAACTTAGAAGAGGCTTAGAAAATAGGATTGTTCAACTCTCACGTAGAAGTAGAGCGCAGAAGTTCGAGAGAAATTGAGAAAACCTGTATAAAATTTTGAAAAAGATCAACGATGTAGTATACTGCATAGGAAAATCGTCAAGAGAGAAAGAGAAAATTATTCTATTTAGTCTAATACTATTTATAGAGAAACGATTAAAAAAGGAATTAGACAAAATGGTAGGGATAAATCTACGAATAATTAACGCTTTTGTATGAATGGTTAAATATAGCGTCAATGTAGGATAACTGAATATGAAGGGAGAATGGCAATTCCATTCTCTGGCATGGGAAGTGAGGATTCGTATCAAAAAGACATATGATCTTCCTAAGAATCTTAGTGGATTTATCAGAGATGGGGAATCCTAGAGGCGAACAGAAAACGACATGGAAAAGTTAGGAGAAATCTTCTTAGTGAAGACATCATTTGTCGAACCGATAATGAAGAAAAGGAAGCCAATGTTATGAGCCAGCCTAAAGGTGGTCCGGAGCGGATAGACCGTTTTTAGATACCAAAAAGGCTTTAACAGTAAACATTGATCATTTTTCTATTTTCGAGGGAAACTTTGTCTGAGAGAACGTTGCTAGTTATTAAAATTTGTGTAATTTAGATTTTTAAAGAAACTCTGGGTTGTATATTTGTATATAACGTTTATGTTGTTACGCCGGAGAATGTTTTAGAATTCCAGGCTTATAGTTTAACATATATGATAGAGTGTATATCTTTTTTCCATTCACATTATTCTATTGAAAATTAGCACTATTTGCTTAATGTCTTGAACGATTTTTGATAATCCCAATTTCACTTAAATACCATTGCATTTTCCATTAAATAATACAAAGATTTTGTAATTACCTTGAAACCCTTTACAAATTTTCAATAATAAGAGTACCATTCTAGCAAGCTTCTACTTTGTTTTTTATTTCACGGTATAGACCGATTCGCTGTAGTATTAGTTTTCTCATACTCCGTAGACAAAACTTTACCTGATATAGCATGTCTTTTTCATACTAGTACCGCTGAAGAGATCCAAGACCTAAAAGATTTTTCTATCCCCTGTTTCCTCATATCCTTAATAGTAAAGTATCAAGTGGCACTTCTTTTTTAGTAATTCTTTAATTAAGGATATACTACTAAAATGTATGTATACGTATGATATCCTTTTACAGTGGATATATCCTTTTACTCGATTCAATAATTGTTGCTACAGATGTAGGATAATTCTAGTGTTTACCAATAAATCTGGAGAAAGATTTTCGCAAATGATATTTCATAATATGGACTATATTAGACAGATATAATGTTTCTGAATATGCTAAAACATATATTCGAGTACTTCTCTTGATAGGTTTATTAGAATTGTATATAATAAAACTTATTTTTCCTTTAAATTTTACCACGCAATATTTTCCACTCAAATATTTCTTCCAGGTCTGAAATGTTCGGAAAATCTTGAATTTATATATAAAATTACTGGCTCGTTGAATACAAATTCTAATATCATTTCTCACAAAATCAGATGTTTTTAAAAACTCTCATGTTATCGACAATTCTTGCTTTTCCGTTAAAAGGAAAACAATTTATTTTAGACACTGATGTTTCTGGTCATGGAATAAGAAAAGTTCTATAACAGATACAAGATATTTCAGTAGGGTTTTCAATAAGAACGAAAGAAATGATTTCATTACCAGACGAGAGTTGCTCGCCGTAGTAAATTCCGTCAAAATATTTCATTACTATTTACATGGAACAAAATTTATATTGTGATTATATCATGTGTTTCTTTGATGGTTACTTTTTTAAAAATTTTGGATGGGCAATTGACTTAATAACTTGAGCAACTACGTCATAATGATTTTGAAGTTGTGTAAAGAGAAGGCAAGTCGCAAATGTGCAAATGTGTTATCCGGACGATCATATTAGAAGACGCAATGTAATTATTGTGTAAAGCAAGAAATGATGGAGGAACGGAAAAATTTGATAGATTTCAGGAATTAGAGCGATCGGCAATTAATGTTATTCTCAAAGCAAAAGAGAGAGGAAAATGGCCAAGTTGGTAGGAGATTTTAGCAAAAAGATCATCACTAAAGATATATTTGGCATAATTAAATAATTTATTGGAAGAAACATCTTCTTCCGGAAATAGGAGGATCCAAGTATAAAATTTCATATTATTCAAATCGTTATTTCTCAGGCGAAAGTTGAAGATATTTTGTGAGAAATGCATGATAATTCCATGGGAGGATACTTCAGTGTACAAGGTTTGTCCAGAAAGTATTCGATTTTGTACTATAGCAGAAGAAAGAATTAAATATCCTCTTGAAAATTCCCTTTGAAAGCTACAACGTACTTCCAATGATCCTTTCACTTTCAGAAACACTCCTTGAATTTAACTTTCGGAACAGCTAACAGCCGTTTCATCGCGTTCTATTTTACTTCCTTCATGCCATCGAATCGTTTTCCCTTAAGAATATTTTTCAATTCCCAGAAGTCGCAGGGAACTAGATCAGAACTGTATAAGGGCTGACAAAGCTGTATTTAAAAACAAATTGTCGAATAAATTGATGAATAGCCAAGTCTTATCACGATGCAGCATCCAGTTGCCATTTTTTCACAAATTTGGTTGTTTTTTCTTATCATGTCACGCAATTGTTCCAACATTTTTTTGTAATACTTTTTATTCATGTTAGAGCATATTCATGGTGCATAACTCCTTTCTAGTCAAAAAAAAATAGTGAATATAAACTATCAAAACAAAGGTCGCTTTCAACTACTTTTATATCTCCTAAACCACTCTTTAATTTGTGTATCACTTATGCATTTACCTCACTCATGTACTTTGCAAATCATGTGGATGGTTTTCGAACACGAATCGTCAAGTTTTTGGCAAAATTTAATGCACATTATTTCTTCGATGCGTTCAGTCATCATGAAATGCGACGAGTACGAAATTCAACGTTTACTCAACAGCATATCGTTATTAATCGAAGACTCGAAGATTACCTGACAGAGGCTCTTATCAAAATTTCCCCTAAATAATGACCTATTTTTAACAATAGCCTATCCAGGTACAAGATTAAAGCAAAAGTCGGATACTTTCTAGACAAATATCGTAAATAAAACTTCGCAGAGAATTCGGAAAAGATATTATTGGAAAGATATTATCCTATAAATAGGAGATAAAAGATTAGTGCAAAACATGTAGAGTTTGCATTGCCAGAAAAGATCCAACAAGAAAAGGAAAGAGTGAGATGCTGATTTACAACGTATACGGAATGCCTTTTGAACGAAGGCAAATGAGTATTTTAGATCTTTTTCCAAAGTCTTCATGAGTAAATAGATTTTTTCTGGTAGTAATAGATTATTCCAGTAAATGGTTAGAAGTATCTCCCCTTAGGAATTTTATGACGAAAATAGTAGTTGTAAGTTTTAAAACAGTAGTTGATTAATTCACTATTATATTATTGCTACATGAGCAAATTGTTTCTATACACTGAATACCTCGAGAATTACATACTGATCAGAATAGAAATGTTGTATCTAAGTTATTTAAGAAAATTAGTAATCCGATAAACTAAGATAACAATATTATATTTATAGTCAGACGGTCAAGTTGAACGTCAGCATAGGACGATAATAAATTACTAAGAGAAATTCTTAACTCAAGATCGAAATAATTGGGATCGGTGGATTCCGTTATGTTTGAGGATCTATAGATCTGGAAAACATAAGAAGACTGGATTGTCTCCAGCGGAAATACTTATTGCAAGAAATTTAATAATATCATTGGATCTTCTTCAGGGTTGTCCATCTGATATGGAAATCCTCTTTCTTATAGTATATATGTATACCTTATGCTTATGGATCGATGTTTACGATAAAATTAGATGAAATTCACAGAATCGTGAGAGCAAATGGAAATTAAATCCTGTAAGATAAACGTTTAATATGATCGAGAAGGAGAATTTTAAAGTTCAAAAAAGTGTAGTTATTTAAACTTATTATTATGAGGGTTATTATAGCCCTCAACGTAGGAAGGGAAAAGCACAGAAGGAATTAAAAAAGCTAAGTAAAATAAAAAAAAGTTTAAAAGAATTTTATATACAAAATTTCAAGGAAAATCAATGATGTGATATTCTCTATGAGAAAAAGAAATAAAATCGTCCATTCGAACTCAGATGGCCTACGTAGCATTTAACTGTTAGATATTTCATAGATGGACGAGTTAGAATATTCCGAGGATGCAGGCATTAAGGAGGTCATGAACTAAATATTTCATATCAATGTTCAAAAAAGAAAGAAAAGTTGTTTTAATAAAAGAACATGTACTAAGAAAATTCTATCGGATATAATTTCCGTTCTAGTAAACGTTTCAGTGAAGACGCAAAGTTTGGGTTGAGTGAAGGAAATGCTTGAAGAAAGGAAGAGTATAACCCAGGAGCAATCCGAGAATGAAAGAAGAGGAAAAAAAAGAGATCTACGCTTAAAATAGTCAATCTTTCGGGGTTGTTTTTAAACTGTGATTTTTCTTCCATAGGGAGTGAGTGTATGCTTCAGATGAATACCAGGTCAGCTATCAGATGGGATAGACTCATGGTAATCTTTAGTCCTTTTCATGTCTATGATACTGTAACCTACAACAAGAAAGCGCCTAGAAGGAGAATTTCCTTCCGGAAAGAAAGTCAAGAGATGGGTCCCACTTTGATTTATGAAGATCTCGTGTCGGTTGCAACCAAAAACTTCGGAATACGAGGAATCTTGCAAGAAAGCGAAGATTTTAGTTGTCAGGACGACAACTATAGAGATGGAGGATATATACGAGGGCTTAGATGAGTTCGAAATAAACTCGAAGAAAATAGTAACGAGTAGTAACTAAGTACTGAGAGAATTTGATATAAAACAACGTGTTGTCTTCTGTTTTCGGAAGGAACTCGGTTAAGAGGACGCGATTTACAAACGTTTCGGAAAAATTATTACTTTCTTAAGAAAGCTTGTAAATCTGCTAATTGTACACACGTTGTTGCTTGTTAAATTGAATAAAACATTCCTTAAACTAAATTTTTCGTGCATTCAGCCATTCTGCGCTAATATCTGTCCTTAGATATTTTCGATGTCCTCGTTCGTTGTCAATTCATTCATATTGTTCACCCAGCGTTTAATATATTTAGCCGCAGTGGATGTCTCGTAGGGACCTTCATGAACGCCCACTTTTTCAACAATGTAGCGATCATTCCATAATATGTTTTGTAATTCGGTAAGAATGAAGATATTGAGACGTAAACTTCAATCTACACCTAGATCGCGTTCTCTTGATGGTAACAAAATGAACAATAATATAAGGTATAGCTGGTTTTCTTCGTCTATTAAATCCTCGACGATTCTTTCGATGGACTTGTCGAATACTCTGTTTGACTCGATTTCTTATTTCGTCTCGATTTTCTTAAAACATGTAAACTAATTCTTTCTCTATCAACCCACGGAGAGAGATCTTGATATTTATCCTGAAAATTAAATTAAAGGCGTTGTTTTTATTCAAGAAATAGATATCATTTTTATTTAAGAAACAGACCGTATTTTAACAGATTGAAAAATAATAATATTAATAAAGATATCAAACTGCAAGATGTTCAGTTAGATTTTTCATTTAAAACTAGAATTATATTCTCATATAATTATCCACATCTAATTAATTGCCATTACATTCATAGATGTCACTCAAATAGTTTCTACAATAGTATTCAAATATAACTTAACATTTTTAATGGGACTTTTGCAGTTATTTACCACACTGAAGGAAGAGTAACCAGAATTTCGAAATCGTATTATCGTGATCGAGGATAATTCTAGGTACCTTATTTCACTATCTTGGTAGATGTATACTTATACACGAGATCTACATTTCTTCATGTTACCAAGATTGGTTTGATACTGATCGGAATATTTCATCCAAAAATTAAATAACAGTAACGTAATTCTTCTATAGTAGGGTGATAAATAATGAATAATATATACACCTATATATATGTATATATTCTACATTTTATATATGATATATTATATTGCAGATACTTTAGCTCATGTCGATTATCACGAGCCCTTCTCCAAACGATAGTTTCTATTACTAATTTCTTAAAAAGATTTTTGTACTTCTGATTTCGACAATATCCTTTAATGGAGTCCAAACTGAGATCTGGGAATACCCATTGAACCTCCAAGTTAATCAAATGCGCTCCTCCAAATGTTAGTTTCGCCTCCTTCCTGGCCAGTAATACGATTTCTTCCTCTATTCATCTGATTTTTGAAGTCATTGGGAATTAATCGTTATACTCGAGGTGCATTTTTTGTTAGTGAACTCGAAGTCCAATTTTGTTCACGAAATTCCTTTCGCATTTTGGATATTTATATCTTGGTCCGGGGGATGCATCAATTTAACCGAATTTAAATAAATTGACCTAAATTTGGTTAGATATGTTCAGATTTCCCGAAAATGCCCACAATTGCTTGGAAATTTCGCTAAATTTATCCGATATTGCTCGAATTTACTCGAATTTGCACGAATTTACATGAATTAGTTCAATTTTGTGCGCAATTTTTTAAATTTGTTCGAATTTATCCGAATTTACATGATTTTTCTCGATTTTGTTTTAAACTGACGGAAAATGTATATATATTACCAGATTTCGCTAAAATTACCAATATTTTCCTGAATTTGCCCAATATTGCTTAAATTATTCCGAAATTGCTAAAATTTGATAAAATTCACCAGAAGATGTTTAAAACTATCCGAATTCACATGAACTTAATCGAATTTATCTAAACTTGACCGGAATTATTAAATTAGCTGAGAAACACCCGAATTTAATCGAATCGAACCGCACCTATCCGAAATTTTTAAATTACATCAAGTACACCCCAAAATGCATAAAATTATACGGAAACGTCCGAACTTAGATGGATTTACTCAAATTTATCCGGAAATAATAAATTTGTATGGAAGCATCTGAACTTTAACCGAATTGAGCGGGACCTTTCTGAGAATTTTGAATTAAATCGGGTACCCCCGAAAATATATATAATCACCCAGATTCACACGAACTTAACCGAACTTGTCCGAAATTATTAAATCAGATCAGATATATCGAAAATGCATAAAACCATCTGAAAACACTCGAACTTAACCGAATTTACATGAACTGGTCCAGATTGAATAAATTGGCCTGAAAGTCGTCAAATTATGCCTGAATTGAGACGAGATCTGTCCGAAATTTTTAAATTATATCCGATACCTCGAAAATGCATTTGTCGCCTTTGTAATAAAATTTCTCTTTCCATATATCGTGAAAATAATTATTCAAACTATCTGGTCCATCCAAATTGAAACGTTTTTCGTCAGAAAAAATAATTCTTCTCTATTTTTTATAACAGTGTGCCGGTTGTTTTGCGAATGTAATCTAGCTTCTTTATGTTTCTTAATCAGGTCGGTTTTTTAACATCTTACGCCTTTTTAAATGTTTCGAATTCTTTATTATATGTTGTACAGTTACAACATTTACTTTTACGTCGGGAAATTGTTGCTTTGAGACGACCACCTGAATGTTTTTGAATATAATTTACACTATTTTTTAAATAGTTATATATTATACAACGACTTCGTTCTAATATTTTTAAAATTTCAGTCATGGAATAGTTTTCTTCTCTTAAATTATTAATTACTTTAATTTTACTTTCGTCTAACTTTTTTCCACGTGGAATTTTATAAAACAATAAATTTGATACACTAAATATTATCTTTAACGTTACACGTTTAACATTGACGATTTGAAAAAAAATTTTATTCGCACCCTGTTCCTGTTTGAATACTTAATAGAAATTGACCTATAGTTTTGTCGCGGAGTCTGTATATATATATATATATATATATATATATATATATATATATATATATATATATATATACACACACATATATATATTTATAAATATATATATATATACACATATATATATATTTATAAATTTATATATATATAAATTTATAAAAAAATAAAAATTAACCCTATATATGTTCTATATATTTTCAATACATTCCGAAGAATCGAATGGTCGAAGTACCAGAGGACCGGACTTTCTTTCAACAAACAACACTTCTAAATCTGTTAAAGAAGGTTAGTTTTTATTTCATATTGTATACTTCACATATCTATAATCTTTATTAATTTCTTTTTATTATAAAAGTAAAAGTTGCTTTTGTGAGAATTCTGAAGAATTAGCAAGGCTTTCTGATATTTGTTATTATATTTTGTTACAGATAGTTATTAAGCGAAGAAGAAAGAGAAGCTACAAACGAAGAATGTAACATGCCGGAAGAATAAAATATTGTGAATCTATGACAGATGAATATCTAAAAAGTAAAGGGTTTTTTGTAGACCAAATCTTTTTGTAATAATTCGTGCATCTAAGCTTTTAAAAATTATCGGTATGTTTCTTTCGAATTTATTTATATTTTAAACTATGCATTAAATTTTGGAAATCTAATATACCTATGTTACTTATTAGGTGCTGCCAGAGGTTTGACAAACTTGCTCTTTCAAAAATAGCAAGTCTACCCTACGCAGGATTTTTATATTATCCCGAAATCCTTCAAGAAACATCATCTGTGAATCTATCGAAAATCTTTACAATCAACTATTTGTACAGTAGTAGTGTAATATATATTCCCAGTAGAATTATTTCAGGATTTATGAAGAAAACCAGCTAGACATGCTGCAGTCAAAAGTACATCAACTCATTTACTTGTATCGATGCTTCTTAGAAAGATACGTATGATAATATTGGATAATAAAGAACCAAAGAAACAACTCTATTAGAAATGCTCCAACTATTAGAGAAAGATATGGTGCTATAAAAGTAACTCTACTTTCTAGAAATTCAACTATCTTAGATTTTCCATTTTTCTATTTCGTATATAGTTTCTTTTTTTCTTCGCTTAATAACTTTGCTAATAATAAAATATAACGACAAAAATCATGCAATCCTAATTCTTCAGAACTCTCATAGAAGCAACTTTTACTTTTATGATAAAAAGAAATTAGTAAATGTTATAATCTGATATATGGAATATAAAATAAAAGTTAGTCTTCTTTAATAGATTTAGAAATGTTTGTTGAAGTAAAGTCCGATTCTCTGCTTCTTTCGTCATTCGATTGTAGTTAGAACTTCTGTTCTAAATTTTCCAACTCGTCAGATGATGACACTATTAATATTAAACCATACTAATTTCCAACCTTAAATTATATACACGAATAATAGTCACACGGAAACAGTAATAAAATTAACAGTAGAGATCAATAGAAAAGCAACAATTTCAAATACGTAAAATTATAATTCCCAAAAGTGGTTGAAACATAGTTGTCATTCCATTTTATGTCTCACTACTTTATTTAGATCGAATTAATTAGAGAAAAATATTTCTTCATATTCTATCGATTGATGACATTATTCTGACAGATAACTTTAGTAATGTTAAACAATCAATTTGGCAATAATTTGCACGTTCGAAAGTTGAGTTTTCATGGAGTATTTTTACAAATACATTCATTTATTTGTTTAAAAGTTATTATGCCTTATAAATAAGATAAAACAAAGAAGACATATTTTGAAATTTTATTACAAGGAAGATAATAATGCCGTTCTAACTCTTAAACAAATTTGTGATATTTATTAATCGATGTATTAATAATGAACATCGCACATAGCTACATTAAATGTTTTCAATATAGAAGGTATGATGTAAGTGATGCAAGTGACGTCAACAACTAATCATCGATCACAAAACAGTCTTATATCATTTGAAGAATACTGAATATAAAAAAAATCCAATGTTTGTGTCCCACATGATTAAATAGTGAAACATTTAATGGATTGTATTTCTGTCTGGGAATCGTTACTAAGACCAAATGAAACCAATGCTTCTTGAAATGGATCGTTATGTACAATAATCTACGAAAAGGATCATTATGTATGGAAGGAGAATCAATTGTTGCCGCCTGTTCAAACTATTGATCATAATCTCTATTCTAAACAATCGGAAAATGATTTGCTTTTGCATTGAAATACGAAGAAACCTTTTTGGAACACGGGTTTTGTTAATTTCTTTTTCTTGATGTATTCGATGTTGGAAATTAAGTCGATAAATTGGAGTATTGTTAAATTAAAATTTTGAAATTGACTTCAAACAGCTTAAAAAGAATATCGCTGAAAGATTCCTGTCTTTTGCTTGGTGACAATATTATTGTACGAGTATTCTCAATTCTAACAAAAAGTAGCAATTGTTGATTGCATAGTTTAATTCATCCATCATTTTTAATATGTTCTATCCATACTGACAAATCTTTTATAAATTATCTACTGGAATGCCCCATTTTATTTATTTTTTCCTTCTCGAAAGATTATTTAATATGATTAAGACATATTTTTTAAGTTCTATAAGCCAAGATATATGTTACGAATTTCCATGATACAATCTAAAGCCTGAGTAACTTCATTAACTCTGACATACTCCAAATATTGTAAGTGCTTTCCTATAAAATTAATGAAAATTTGAGTTAATCTTTTTTATTTGTCTACCTGTTTTGTTTTTCTAGTTGTCTACTAGAAATATGTACTATAAGAAAATAGAAAGTCTCTAAGTTGAATCAAAATAAATAAGAATATAAAAATAACAATTGGATCATTTCATTGAATTACATATACTATGAGTTCAGATAAAATCTTTCTTTCTTATCTCTTTTCTCTAATCTCTTTTTTTTAAATATTTGTGTTTATTTTATGCTATATCTCTGATTTTAGAGATTTAATATCAAAAAAAATGGTACAAATGAACTATGCAAAAATTAAGAGTCAAACTTAAATAGTTCCTGAGAAAACGGATCATCTGTTTAAAGAAATAAAGCTTTTCAGAAATTGTAAGTAAAAAATAATTTAAATAAAAATTTACTTTTTAGTAGAAACAGCAGTCAAAACCATCCATCAGCATAATGTTTATCTTCTTTTGTATTATCTAAATGAATTCTCTTTCATCTTTCCAAAAATCTTGCTTTTTTAGATAGTATCTAGGCTTGTAGCTCTGCTTTATCAACTTGCTCCTTTTCTCAACAGCCGTTTTACCTCTTAGCTCTTCCAATCTGCATGCATTACCAGTAGTAAATATAACAACTGCTTCATATAAACCAAGCTTCAATGAATGAGATTCCACAAATACATTCTTTGGTACACTTGTTCACACGTTATTGAAAGAATCATTTACATTGTTTTCTTTGCGAGACATTTCTTCAATACATCTGAATATATCAAATTTCTTTAAAATGGCCTTACAGTCAATGCAACAGACTGGGGTAAAGAATTTTTGTAAATAAAGCTCTGCTCCAACTATTTTACATTTACACCAATCGCTTGAAGAAAATTTTGTCGTCCACAGATATTATATGAAAGACTTGTACATATAGCTCTTTTCATAATATTTAGGTTATGTTTATTGTATCGTATGGCTTGACCACAATATTCTAATAGTTAATCAATGGTATTGTCTGGGAGATAAGCCTTAATAATCTTTCTATCAAAATCAGTCTTTCAAATAGATTCTCCTTCTTCCATGAAGTCGTATTTTCATTTTTATCATTATCCTCATAGTTATTCGATTTAAAACATTGTTTTTGGCTTATACAATTTCGACAAGAAACTATTGAACTCTACAAGCTAACGTTTTAGCAACATCTTTAATGATATTTCTTCTCCTTTTACTGCAAACTAGAAATTACAAAATCATCGAATATCAAATTGAGAATACTTAAATCTATAATTATATCATTATCACTATTGTTTATATTACCTTATTTAAATATTCACTTTATCAGACTTCACTAATTTCGTTTTTCAGAAACTTGATGACATAGTAGTTTGTATCGCTGATATATTGAATGCATTTGCATCCTAACCTTGCTAGCAACTTCTGAAATAATAAGATAAGCTTTGTAGTTCTGATTTGCTTTACTTGTTTACTTTCTTAAACATTCCTCTAACTCCTCTCATTGTCAAATATTATAATTAATAAGAACCAAAACATAACCAAGATAAAAAGAGAAAAATTGCTCATAATAAGAACATTGCTGCTCGGTCATCAAATAAATTAGAAAGACAAAAAAGGAAAACAAAAACAAAATAAAAATTGTAGATACTATTTTAATGATAAAAAAATCAAGGTTAACTTTTTTATATCAAATTGCCCTATATAATACTTTTCTACGCTGTACCGTAGATAACATCGATATAAATTCAACAATGTAGGAGAAAGGTATATTTGTTCAATAATTTGTCGAGAAAATCATTTTTAATTTAATAATTAACCTTATAAAAGCGTAAATCAAACAATAACTCACTCAAGATTATTTCTTCGCTGAATATAAATAGTAACCTCTTTTTTACAATATATAATCGCAGGTTAGCAGAGCATCAAAATGTCATAAATACATGTGCTGCCACAGAGAGAGCACTGACGAGCGGTTGACCAATCACAGAGCAATGAAGCGACCAATGAGAATGCTTCATATGACAATGAGTCGTATAGCAGACGAATGAAGACCGTCGAAATGCTCGCTCATATAAGATCTGTATGTGATTGTGGAAAGACGTAATTATTAAATATAAGTTTTTACAAGAGAAGATCCCGAATCTGCAAATTCAAAAAAGTATGAGATGTTCAAGATATGTGGAGCGTATATAGGTATGTATTAAGCAATTTTATTTTCTCACGCAAATTCACTTCAAAGGGATAAAATCAATCAGTGAAGATTGATATATTTTTCAATTTTATAGTATAAACAGCAAAATAATAGATAGAAAACAAAGTTTTAGATAAAAGTTATTTTTTTTAATTAAGACTAACATTTGACGAAATACATATCAATTATTTTTATGAATGAGTAAAAGTTATAAACAAAAGTATTAATAATTTTCTCTAAAATTTATTTTTTTATGTGAAATTAATCTGGTTAATTATCAACTTCGTTATTAGGTTTATACTTATTTAATAATTGTTTAAAGATAATTAAAATATTTGGTTATTTAAAAAAGTATAGGGTGTTCTGTAAGAAAAATCAAAAGTCATTAAACTCCTCATTTCGAAGGTAGTTTTTATATAAAACTTTTCGTTCGAGGATATAAAATTGTTCGGTTTTAATTCAAAGTATTACTTGATCTCCTCGAACGATATTTCTTCTATGGAATCTTCGTCAGATAGCGAATTTCTGCCTCATTATTCTGCCTCAGCATCCCTGTTTAACCATCATACGATGACTCTTTGCAATCATGATCGCCTTCTGTAAATTGAAAAAAATAAAATTGCTCGATTTGCTTTATTCGTTTTATAATTCTCGTGTTACAAGAGATTAAACGATTAAGCGATGTAAACGACTAAGAACAATTTACAAAAGAGAATTTACAGAGAAAAATGGATCTTTGATGAGAATTATTTCACGAACAAGTATTGTTTTCTTCGAAAGCGTTAAAAGAAACTGAAGATCACTAGTTTTAGCCGGAATGTTGTATGAAAACAAAATGTTGCAACAAAAGGAAGAGGGTATTATACGGTCGATAGTATTTACGATCGATTAATCTTTTGTGAACTGTCTCACAGTCATTAATTTCGACGTGACGCAATCGTCACGAGAACCACCATACCTGCAGAGTGACGATCTATACATCGTATTACACTGTTATAAATTAGGAAAGTAAAGGACAAAATTTAAGTGCTTAAGTAAGGTCGTGTGTATGAGTTAAAAAATATATATATATGAAAATCGTGTTGAGATTTTAGTTTTTTAAATTTCAATGTTACTTTTTATCGTCTGATTTTAATCCGTAGATTTCTACATTACCATTAGTTGATATTACTAGCGGTGTAGATTTCCTCGTTACTTTGAATTATTTTTAGGATTCTTATCTTATCGTTAATCGATGGATAATTATTTTTTACCGGCCAATTAGTAAATTAGTTAGGCAGATAATATAATAATAATAATTATTATTAGTTTTTTTTACTATCTATTTAACTATAATAGTAATTACTATTAGTATCTGTTTTTAATTAATAAGTATCTGGGTAATAAATTAATTAGTATGTTACTCATTATTTACTATATGCGTAAGAAAGATATGTATAGTACTTTTATATATTTTGTATCTTACGAAATAGTTATTTTTGATTATGGTTATTTGTAAAAATATACAATTTAAATAAAATTAATGTAATTTTTCGAATATTTTCCTTCTTTCAAACGACCTTTTTCCAGGTACTGTTATTAATAGAGTGTTACGTATTTCATGTGATTTCGTGTTCGTAAGTATAATATATTAGTATTTACATTTAGTGATGTAGAAACTAGTCCTCTACTTAGTAATAATATTTATGTTACTTATTTGTTTCTTCGTGATTTTTTGAATCGAAATTTGATATAATTGTTATATACATTTACTTAAAGCTTCTTGTTCTAAATACTATTACGAAAATTGCTGTCGACGAACAACGATCGACGATTCAAATTAATTATCAAACATATGTTTTCAAAATGGCGGTAATATGATCCTACATATATCAATTTTTAAAATAATAGTTTTCATTTAAATTTTACATAATACTTATATGTATTATGAAGACGTTCTGTTTTAAATTTCAAAGAAGTTGGACAATTATTTAAAGAGTGGTCCACTTATTTTACGTAATTTAATCTAATCTAATTTAAATTAATCGTAAAAATGGTCTACTTGTTATTTTGTTTTGTTTTGTATTGTATTACAGCACCGAATCAAATATTATTTATTCTTTTTATTGTTTTCTTTTCCTCTTTTTCTTTTCTTTTTAGGTGATAGATTTCTCTGATACAGTAAAAGCGATGAAAATCAACAAACGATTGCTTGCTGTGTCAGAAGTTTGGTCGTTGGAAATTCGCGACAGTTCATTTATATCGTTTGCAATTTATGGCTGTGTCTTTAACTTATTAGCACTATTACATCTGATAAAATACATAACAAGATCTGATAAAATAAATTAACGTAACGAATATTATTAATATACATTAAATTAATAACATTCGTTACGTTATGACGAACGTAATGGAGTACTGATATCAACGGTAATAATGGTAAAGTGGTAACGTAATGGAGTGTTGGTATTAATAAAGATGATAGAAACCTCAATGTTACGAATAAAGTCAGCATTTCCGATAGCAAACAAAGTGGATTACTCAGCTGATAATTATAAAAATGACGAAGAGATGTTAATTTTGTTTAAATATAACAGAATTTCTTATATATATTTAGTATAATTTTCTATGCGTATAAAAATAT
Source organism: Vespula pensylvanica (assembly GCF_014466175.1). Classification (NCBI taxonomy): domain Eukaryota; kingdom Metazoa; phylum Arthropoda; class Insecta; order Hymenoptera; family Vespidae; genus Vespula; species Vespula pensylvanica. The sequence goes on along the minus strand of NC_057709.1, from coordinate 2,071,989 downwards.
TTTTTCCTTATGTCAATTTATTTTTTGTTTGAATTTTACCGCAAAAAGAAAAATTCGGGACGGTCCTTTTATTCCTACAAATCACTCTCTAGTCGCATTATCTTAGATTTAAAATTGAAGAAATTTTTTTGTTTGAATAAGTTTGTTCGATTATAACGAATTATTAACATTTGATTTTTCCACAGAAAAATTCCAAGGGGTTGTTTTAATACTTCAAGTTGTCTCTTAACGAAAGCAAAATTGGGAAACATCTCCTAATTTTTAATATTAACACGCACTAATATTACTTCGCAATATAATTATTTTTGTTCTTTTAGTATAAGAAAGAAGTCATTATAGAAGATAACTTTTTTTTTGTATCTGTCTCAGATTAGCGGATATATTAGAAGCTAGTTTTAACAACGTCATTTGTCAACAATTGTTATATGTGTAATAATCCACATTTGTATATGGACTTATCAAATTTTTCCGTATACGTCATTCGAATCGAATTATATCTATTTTTAATAAATAATTTCTTATTTTTTTAGAGTTTAGTAGTCGTTGAAGGAATAAATATAATAACATTTGTTGTATTGAAAGATATTTTGTCAAACACATTGTTTAGTTATTGCTACATAGGAGAATGTATTAATCGAGAAAGTAATTCATCGAATTTTTATCAAAATTGAATTGGAATTGTTTATTAATGCGATCTTGTTTCTTTTTTATTTTTTTTGTTTCTTTTTATCTATCATTCGCATTATGCAAGATTTACTTTATCTTTATTTTTAAGTTATTATTTTTTAATTGACATTTCGTTGTTTTCTTTTTCCTTAGATTTCACTTTCGTTATTCTCTTATATCAATTTTTTTTCTTTAGGTATCATTTGCGTTCTATAAATTTTGCCTTTGTTTAGAAATTTATTATTTTTAGTAGTTTGTCATTAATTGCTTTTATTTATTAGATTTTTTAGATTCTAACTGTGGCATTCATCATCCTGATATATTTTTGTTTTTTATTTTTACAAAGAATGTTATATTTCGTTGATCGTTTAAAGATTTCCATGCCAAGTAATTAAAATCTGTAATCTTTTATAAATTTTCAAGATACTGAAGATATCAATGGCGTACTTATCGTTCTTACGAACAATTATATGAACGAAAACGTCAAATAATTAATCGTGAATAATAGCTATCAAATATAGCTATTACGAATAAAAAATAGTTAATATTTTCATAAATATAATATTTTTATAAATATTAAGATTTAATATGTAATAAAGTCTACAATCGCATTATTTAGATAAATATAAACTTTAAATAATAAATGAATTTTAGATATGATAAAATGAACTTTATATTCACAGTTGGCCAAAAATTTCGTTCGATTTTTAAATAAAAAAAAAAAAGAAAAACAGGAGGAAAGAAAAAAGAAACATTTTTGCAAATACCGTAAAATAAATTGCGGATTAATTATTTTCAAAAATAAGAGAGAGTCAATTATTCACGCAAAAAAATGGCGGTTTACGAACTGTCGGAAGAAGATATACGTTATTGCATACTGTTTCATTTTCGATCAGGGTATAATGCAACAACCGAAACAACAACAACAAATTTGTGATATCTACGGTTAAGTTTGGAAGATCAATAAATGTTAATGTTAATTCAGAAAATTTGATGTATAATTATATTGATTTAATCTGATAATGTTCGAAATGGATGACTTTCAAAATTCGGTAATTATGTTTTAAAATCATAGTTTAAGTAGGATCCAAGATCGACAGTGCAAGAAATAGCTGACACATTTGGGGTCACTTGGTTGACAGTGCAAAGACATCTTCATAAAATCGCAAAAATGATCTAATCGAAGTATTTTATTTCGTATCAACTGTCGAATAAGAATGAAGTTCAGCGAGGAAAAATTTGCATATCGTTATTAACCAGGCAACGAGGTGATCCATTTCTTAGCATAATCGTTACCGTCGATGGGAAATCGGCCCTACACAGCAAATTGAAAAATATCAATCAATAACTTTGTTTGAATCAACTGGTTGTATCTATATTTAAACCAAGTTTGACATTAAAAAAGATGCTATCGTATGGTTGATGGTACAACACTGGTATAATTTATTTTGAGTTACCATAACCAATTGTCGTTGATATTTATTGTCCACGATTGGAATCGTTACGTAACGAATTGTTGAAAAAACGGTTGGGACTGATCAACAATAAACCCGTTATATTGTTACATTTTAACGACGAAATCCTTGCACCAAAAATAATCCAAAAGAACAATAAATTAAGTGTACTAGGAAGTTTGGCTGAATTCATTGTATTCATTTGATATTATATCATTGCATTATCATTTGTTTAGATTTACGGAATATTTAACAAAAAAATGAAATGTCTCGAAGTGTCAATGGTTTTTAGATTCATCTTGAATCATATTTTTCATTAGAGAGAGAAATTGAAAATTTACAGAAAAAATGACGAAAGATCTTTGGTAATAATGGTGAAATATATAATTCATTACAAAATAATAAAAAAGAAAAGTAAAAAAATTGAGCTCATATATCTGTTTAACTTTGCAATAATTGATAATGATATATATCAATAATGAATTATCAATAATGATAAGATATTGGCGCATTTTCTTGCGTAATAGACTTCTTGTTTTTACCTACCTATATATATATATATTTATTTTACTTTTTTTAATGAATTTTGTATACATTATTATAATTTTTAGTTTATGATAATATGTTGAAATTAACAAGATCGGAGATAATTGACCATATCCTTTAAAAGAAGAGATCGTGTTAAAATCGTATGTAAACATTTTATAACACTTATAAAAGTCAACAATATACAAAATGTTTGTCTTTGTACGAAAGAAATCGAATTAGAAAAAGAAAAAGGAAATTGTTACTACTTAATCCATCTCATTTTCGTCTTGTTTACAAAAATGTTCGTAGGACTGATAAATATCCCATCGAAGATTTGACGATCTGCAAATATTAATAATAATAATAATAATAATAATAATAATAATAATAATAATAATAATAATAATAATAATAAGGTAACAAATGTATTGCTGTTTGCAAGTAACATAGTTTAAAAATAAAAAAATGAATTCTAAGTATACTTACGTCTGTGAAGATGGTCAAGGACAAGATGACAAATTTGCCAGAAGTTAAATATAGCGGTTTCTTCGTTCGTATCATACAAATAAGAAAAAATTTCGAGTTCGTCGATGATAAGTTATACCAGTCGTAATTGTAAATGGCGTTACCAAAATTGGTACTCTAATTGAATAAAACGAATGGGATTAATCAGGTAATCAATATTCATATCGAACAAAAAATTATTGAATTGAAACATTTTATTTACTTCTTGAATAAGACATTCGCCGATGAAACAGTAAATAAAAAGTGTGCTCATCACACAGAAGCCGTACAAAATAAACAAGATCAATGTTAAACCATCTTTCGATTCTTTACTCTAAAAGTAAAAGGAAAAGAATAGTATCGATTACGTGTTACTATATAAATTCAGGATGTACATGATATTTCTTTGGATATAAAAAGAAATTAATTTGTTTCTTATATTTTTTGAATGCAAACAGTTATGAAAGATATCTATAAAAAATGGCGGAGTTGTAGTGATAATAGTATTAATGTAACTGTCTCGTGCTTTTAAATCGAACAACAGTATCACTTCCATAACATTTTATACCCGTT
>NC_057709.1:2060984-2068164 GCF_014466175.1 Vespula pensylvanica | reverse complement strand
ACAACGGATCCAAGACGATAAGAATCCCATTGAACATCTATTTGTCTTTTTAATGAAAGAATGACATCAATCTTTAAAATAATGACCGTTGGAAATTGATGTGCTCGTGCATCAGTTTTCTCGTCAATCAGTCTCACAAAATGTTGCAAAAGAAGTTTGCTTATTTCATAAATACCAACGATAATATCAATTAAACTTCCTCTCAATATTTGAAAGTTTATTACATGATCCTGGAATCGATTATCCATTGCGACTATACAGAAATAATTAAACAGTAACAGAAAAGTAAAAAAAAGTAACAGAAAACTTTAGATGCGTTTTTTTCGTAAGAGTAACCTCGAAAACTTTGAAATCTGTATGAAAAATTTTTTAGAAATTACTGAACTGAGAGATTTGAAATTTTTTAATCATTATCTGTATTACCTTTAAGACTTCCTGTCAACTCGATCTTTAACCCAAGAGTTAATTTAAAAAAAAGAAACTGAAAGAGCAACACTTATCAATTAGTTATAAAAATAAAAAATGTAAGCGTTGATTATTTGGTATAGAAACATAATTTCAAAAATTTGACTGAGGAGAACTCGTTTTACTTTTATAATCTTAGAATAAATTATTTTTTTTCTTTTCTTGATTAATGTTTGAAAATTATAATAATTAAGGCATTTTCGCCTTTATTTATGCTAATGTCTGTTTCTCCACCATTTTTCATTACTTTTGATTGAAGAAAATTTTCAATCGAATCTTTCTAATTTGTCCTATGAACAAAGAAGCTTGATCTCATAAATAATACAGATTTATCCACAAAAAAAATTAGTAGGAAAATTATGTAAATCCTTAAAATGTAAAGGATAAGGATATTGGCTCGTTTGTGTACCATTAATAAGTGATAACCGGAAATACAAAGATGAATGGTGGTACCCAATAGTTGCTGCATGATCACGATGTTAAAATTATCTTCCAATCTTTCCGCCAATCTGAAGTATTTCATGTCAAAATTAGAAATGATATATTACAATAAAGTTCACTATATTTGCTTGTTTTTTAGTTATTAAAAAAATTCGAGAAAAAACAATACATAAGTTATCAACAATGAAATTTAATTTATTTATTTTTTTCAATATATTCTATGATATATAGGAAGTTACAATTAATAAATACATAATTAAATTATAGATAAAAAATAATAAATAAATAATGAAATGAAAATAACATTTAATTAATAATAGAATAAATAAAAAATATAAAAAGAAATAATTCAATCAAGTACAAGAAAAAGATTATAACTATTTAAATAAAAGAACAAGCAATAGCTTTCTGAAAAATCATTTATTAATAATGAGATAAAAATCGTTATAAATATAAAACAAAAATAATAATAAAATTAATAGCATTTATAAAGAAACTAATACCATAATTTATATAAATATTAATTATTTTTATATAATGATATGAAATATTACCTTATCAAATGATAATGTCGTAGTACAAGTTTCTTAATACCCTCATGATAATTTTCAGAATTATTTAATGCTTCTTTCACTTTATCGGACAATATGGCGAATTGTGCGATTATTAAAACAGACAAATTGACGAACATGCAATCGATTCCTACGTAACCAAAAACGATAGAAGGTACGATCACTATTTGATAAACACAAATCAAAGCGTAAATCTTGCTGTCTCTTAAATCGATGATTTCTAATGTTTTGTACGGCAACTGATAACCCATAGAATTATTTTGTTTTGCTGAAAAATAGAACAAGAGAACAAGAAAAATAATACAGAAAATATTTTTTTAAGAAAAAACTATGAATAGATAAAAGAATAGTAACATTTGATCAACCGATTAAAACAAGTATTCCAAATATTCATATCGAATTAACGTTCCATATAATGTAAATCATATTAATCGTGTAATATTATATGGTGTTCATGAGTAATCGATTAATGTAAAGTTAGATATACACATGGATAGAATTTTTTTTGAGTTATTTTATAATCAATTGCTCGTTTGTCATCTCTTGTGTATATTTTCATATCCTCTTTTATAAAAATATGCATGTTATAATGAAAAAATGAGTTTTGAAAAGTGAGTTTAAAAACCACTGACATTTTATTTTTTATGAAATATTTCATAAATAAATAGTAATCTAATGACGTAATATCGAATGATTATGATAAATTCTGTAATACTTTTTAGCAAAGTTAGTATATTATTTTCCTGAGTTGTTTATGGTGCACGGATTCCGCCATTAGTATGTTGCGGTAAAACGCGTTTATTGTTGATTAGGGATCTGTTTTTTCAACAATTCGTTATGTAACCGTCACAATTGTGGACAATAATCATCTAAGGGAATTTGTTATGTTATATAATTCAAATTGAATTTCATTGACTCGGTATTATTAAACGTAGCAACATTTTTAGTGCCTGACTTGAATTACATATAAATACAGCTGGTTAGTTTCGGAGAAAGTCACTGATTCGTATCGTTTCAAGTTATTGTATAGGACCCATTTTTCATCGACGATAACGATTATGTTAAGAAATGGATCACTTTATCATCTGATTAATAACGATGTGCAAATTCTTCCTCGCAGTATTCGACAACTGATGCGGAATACAAATACCTTGTCTAAATACTTTTCCGATTTCATGAAGATGTTTTTGCACTGTCGATCAAGTGACCTTAAATATGTTAGCTATTTCTGGCAGTTAATCGTAAATCCGATTCAAACGATGATTTCAAAACCTTATTATCGAATTCTTAAGATTGTCCATTTCAAATATTATCGGATCAAGTTAAAATGATGACTGATCAAATATTTTGAACCAATGTTGGCACTTATTGATCTTTGAAATATACCCGTAAGTATTACAAGTTTTTTGTTTTTGTGATCATTGAGTGTATCTGTGTTTGTGTACCTAATAATGTAGATATACCTAATAATTCAAAAATAAATAAATAAATAAAGAAAGAAAGAAAGAAAGAAAACAAAAGGTAATTGACAATCTAAACAGGCTCGAAGCTTTATAAAGGAATTAATATAAAAAATATAATAACGCGAACATATTAAAACAAAAAATTATGGAATTACCAATTTGAATTCCAACTTTAACTCCATTCACGTAATACAATGAAGCAGATATTGTCATTGAAATAACTGCTGCTAGAATAAAACGTGGTGGTAATTTAGTATATTTCAAGAATATCATTTTCTGCTCTTTACTATTGTATTTTTCAGATAGTGAAAACTCTTTTATTTCCATCAACAATTTAGCCAATGGTTCTTTGTTGATTCTAACGATTGTTATCTTCGTAAGAGTCATCGTTAACATAATATTTTCAGCTATGTTCGATACGACAATATCAACGGTTTTCGGAGCGTAAATCAAATGTGCGAAAGTTAAAGAACAATGAATTAAGAGATATATGAAGAAGAAGAAAAAAATTGGATCGTAGATCTTCAATGGCCAAATTCCCACGCATTTTAAGAGCTTTGTATTCCAATTGAATGACCTCAGGATGTTGGCAATTCCTATTTCCTATAATGAAAAAAATCAAATTGATTATTTCGCCAAATTAATTTTCGATTAATCATTTCCTTATGCTTTTCAATGCATTTTATTACAATTAATATAATATAGATTTCAATTCATGCTTTTCAAAATCAACTTTTTTCAAATAGGAAAATGTGAAGTATTCATAATGGAAACTTTCATAATGGAAACATTAAAAAAAAAAAAAAAAACAGAAAAAGAAACGACTAAGTAACTTTTCTATGAAATCTTTCACTTTATTAAAGAAAGAAATAAATGAACAAGTAACTTTTTTACGAAATTTTTTTTTAACAAGAAACGAAATTGACCTTGAAGTGAAATCGAAATTTCTCACTAAATGGAAAACAATAAATACTATATCTCCTTCGTTGAAATTAAATAATTCTTGTTAGAATATTCTTTTTTTAAGTGTCGTATTTTCGAAGTAGAAATTTGTTCACTTTTAGTTCCTAATACCCGATATATTGTCAGATAAAATTTTGCCTCGATGATTATTTTTCGAAGGAATTTAATACAATTATTAAATTGGATCATTATTTTATTATATTTACATACGATTTGTAATATAAAAATTTATTCTATTTAAAATTTTTATTCTATAAATAATTTTTAACGATAAAAAATCAGCCGCATGAAGTTATAATCGTACATTAAAAAAAAAAAAAAAAAAGAAATAAGTAAAATATCATAGAATTATCTATTAATATAATAACATGAAGAATAAAAAGATAATAATATCTGTACCCTTAAACACGAAATTGCATAACGACAAACATATATATATAAAAAATAAAAATCAATTTCTAAATAAAATTCCAGAGAAATAATTTTCAATCGATATGAAAATGAAACACTTTGATCGATGAAAAGTAATTTTCGATAGATACACAGAATATCCACAGCACTTATCAACATCGTATATACGAGCACTATATATTAAACACGAGAATCGTTCTACGTTAAAAAAAAAGAAAAAAAAAAAAACGAAAAAACCAAACCGTATTTTTTATCTTACTTCAATGCTATCTCTTCCCATTTTATCTCTTCGAAGTTTCACGATAGACTGACGGCAATAGAGTCGATCGTCCTCCCTGGTAAACTACGTTTGAAAAGTTTGTATGCAGGGGTTGGCTGCATAGTTAATCTCAATTCGACGAAAAAAAATTGAGAGACAACTCGTCTCTAACCGCTTCTAACAACGAGTTAAACAGTTACTTTGTTACGATCATCGATTACGGTAGGTTGTTGGTAGCGGCGAGAGGGGAACTGAAGTATACATAAAAAATGTGCTCTCATCACTTCTGTTCACCTCGTAGGACATCCCTCTGTTTCACAACCCTCATGTAAAACTTGTTATAACTCCATTCTAATTACCCGTCACTGAAATTTTTTCTTTTTTCTTTTTTCTTTTCATTTCTTTTCTATTTTAGGAAAGAGGGTGATCATAGTTGTTGAAAAAAAAGTAACATCTTACCTTAGGGTATAATCACCCTTCTTCACTTGGACATTGTTCGAAGTTTATCAGTTTAGCGACAATATAAAAATATTTCCAACTCCCATAACCTTTCATTCGTTCGTCCATCAGTTCACTTGTTTCTTCCAGTTTTGCGTAATATGATGAGTCAAAGATATTGTTCGTGTCTAAATTAGTGGTGATGGCTTAAAACAAAAAAACAGTTTTTACGGACACAAGTATTCGTAAGTACTCGGTAGAATTTAATATCTTTTCTGTTATTGCTCAATAAGAAGAGTTTCTTGTTGGAAGAGTGACAAGTACAGTACTTAAGGATGCATGTGAAATATGTGCAAAAAGGAAACTTTTTTGTTTTTTCTTATTATCAGTTGCTTTAAGTAAAATTTCTTTTTCTTCATTTCAATATAGTTATTCTTTACCGACGTCACACAAATCTTTTCTTTCTTTCTAAAATTTTACTTTTACTATTTTCTCATGTTAATTATATTTTTTTTACGTATTCCTTGCCTTTTATGAGTTTTGATTCTTTATAAATTTGTCTTTTTTTTCATCTCTTATCATTAATGTTTTTTATTTACTATATTTTTTATGCAGATATTAATTTACTCATTTATCGAGATGGAAATGTATATATTTTTTTTTTGAGTAACACCTATTTTCATTCTTCTTTCATTTTGGTAACGAAATATTATATTTTGTTTATGGTTATAACTTATTAGTTACTCAATTCAGTTCGTTTGCACATTTTGATGTTCAAATAATTAAAATATATTAATACTCCATAAATTTTGCAAATAGTGAATGCAGTATAAATAATTCTTACAAACAATTAGGCGAACGAGATTGTCTAATAATTAATATAATTAATACAAATATCTGTGGTTGATGAGAAAGTTCGTTCGGTTTTCATGTAAGTAAAAAAAAAGAACGTTTTTATCAATACCGATTTTACTGTTACATGTATACGTAATTTATTAAAAAGCAATAATAATAAAAAAATTGATTACTTACATTTGGTCATCCAAATAAATTATAATAATTATTGTTTGAACAGACCATATATGGGTGTCATGTTCTTACGCAACATCCTTTTTAAAATTACATGTATGTATGTATTTTAATTTTTCTAAAAAATTTTTTGTTTACTATCTTTATTATTCTTATTTTATCAAGTGTACTTATGGAAACTAATAAAATCGCTATAATTGACAATATATTTTAAAAAATGAGACAATTGGTGTATCTAGCAATGTTTTCTTATATTTGATACTAATGTTGTTGATGAAGAAAGAAAGTGAGAGTTTTGATCGATAATGTTAAAATTATTTTTATATTTTCTATAACACTAGTAGAAATTAACGATGTATAGGCAAACCGTTAGTCTCCTTATCAAGGAAGATGAATTAAAAAAAAAAAAAAGAATTTGTTACTACGTAATCCATTTCACTTTCGTCCTTTTTATAAAAATGTTCGCAGTACCGATAAATATCCCATCGAAGTTTTGAGGATCTGTAAATATTACGAAATAAATAATACTTATAATGAAGTAACAATTTTATTGTTACAGCGAGGTACATCATTTAAAAATAGAAAAAATCAATCGATATATACTTACGTCCGTAAAAATAGACAAAGACAAGACAGCAAATTTGCCAGATGTTAAGAATTGCGGCTTCTTCGTTCGTATCATACAAATAAGAAAAAATTTCGAGTCTGTTACTGGTAAGTTATACCAGTCGTAATTATAAATGGCATTACCAAAATTGGTACTCTAAGTGAATAAAACGAATGAAATTAATTGTTATTTCAATTGTACAAGAAATTAGTGAGGTTTTATTTACTTCCTGAATAAAACATTCGCCGATGAAACAGTAAATAAAAAGTGTGCATGTCACGGAACAGACGTACACAATGAACAGGAACGATTTTAAATTATCTTTCGTTTCTTTACCCTAAAAGGGAAAAAGAAATGTGTTATTATATAAATTCAAGACGTACATGTTGTTTCTTATATTTTTTGAATGCAAATAGTTATGAAAGATATTTATAAAAAATGGCGAAGTTGTAGTGATAATAGTATTAATAATAACTGCCTCGTGCTTTTAAATCGAACAACAGTATCACTTCCATAACATTTTATACCCGTT
>NC_057709.1:2053442-2060884 GCF_014466175.1 Vespula pensylvanica | reverse complement strand
ACAACGGATCCAAGACGATAAGAATCCCATTGAACATCTATTTGTCTTTTTAATCAATGAATAACATCAGTTTTTAAAATAATGACATGATTAGGTATGGAAATTGATCTGTTTGATCATCAGTTTGATACAGAAATAGATGATTCTCGCATAATTATAGTCAAATGCGACCTGCAAAATGCTGTTGTAAAAGAAGTTTATTGATTTCATAAACATGAAGATTAATACCAATTAAACTTTTTTTTTGATAATTGAGACTTTCTTACGTAATCCTGGAATCGATTATTGATTGCTAGTGTACATAAATAATTGTTATTTATTTGAAAATGTAATAGAGAATTTCTGATGCTGCTTTTTCGTAACTGTAATCTCAAAAATTTTGGACTCTATATGAAAAATTTTTTTGGAAACTACCGAACCAAGAGTATTAAAATTTTTTGGTCATTATCTATATTAAATTTAAAACTTCTTGTTGACTCGATTTTCTTTGCAAAGTGTTTACTTCTTGTTTTAAATAAAAACGAAGTCGCGATTTTTTGCGACAAGGAGTAAAATAATGTACGCGTTCGTAATTTTGTCTAAAAATGTTATTTTAGAAATTCGGCTCAAGAAGAACTTGTTTTACTCATATATTTTTAAGAATTATATAATTATTAATTATTTTCATTTTATTTCAATTAATATTCATGAATATTATCGTAAGTAACGAATTTTTGTATATATCCATGCCAACGTCTATTTCTCCGCCATTTTTTATTACTTTCGAGGAAAAAATTATCAATTTAATTTTTTTAAAGTAAGTCCCATGAAGCATGGAAAAGTATAGTTTAATAAATTACGTAGATTAGTCAAAAATCAGAAAGAACTGATATAACAAAAAAATGTTTGTTTCTTTTCTACAGAGTTTTTTATATCCTTAAAAATAAAGGAAAAAGAAAAATACATCATTCGCTTGTACCATCAGTACGTAGTAACCGGAAATACAGATATGAATGGTGGTACCCAATAATTGCTGCATGATCGGGAAATTGAAGTTATGTTCCAATTTTTCCGTCAACCTGAAATATTATATTTCATGTAAGAATAAGAAATGAAATATTAAGATCGAGTTCATTATTATTGTTTCTTTTTCCATTATGGAAAAAAAAGTATATATATAAATGGAATCAATACAATGTTATTCAGAAGAAAATATTTCTTTTATTTTTGATTTATTCTATAACATGAAGATAGTTGAAAGTAATAAACAAATAATTAAATAATAAATCAGAAACAATGAATAAATATCCTAGTATCAAATACAATATAATGAAAAAGTAATTAGGTCGGAAATAAAAAATAATAAATATAGAAATGATAAATAAATAACGAAAGAAGTATATATATGATTGAATCAAGAGACATCTATAAGTAATAATAATATTAATTAATTTAATAATATTAATTAGATAATTTTACAAAAAAGGCAATAATTTACACACACACACACACACACACACACACACACATATATATACATATATACAAATGTGTATATATATATGTAAATTAATGAAATTAATTAATAAATTTTCAGATAAAAGAATTTATTATCGTTTATATATATATAAATTATTTTCATATAATTATATGATATTTTACCTTATCAATCGATAATGTCGTAGTACAAGTTCCTTCATACCCTCATGATAATTTTCAGAACTATTTAATACTGTCTTCACCTTATAGGACAATATGGCGAACTGTGCAATTACTTGAATGGACAAATTGACGAACATGCAATCAAATCCTACGTAACCTAATACGATACAAGGTACGAATATTATTTGATAAGCACAAATCAAAGCGTAAATCCTGCTGTCTCTCAAATCCATGATTTCTAATGTTCTGTATGGCAACTTATAACCCATAGAATTGTTTTCTTTTGCTGAAAAGTAGAAAAAGAGAAAAAGAAACAAAATATTTTTTTAAGAAATATAATTACGAAAGGAGAAGACAACAAAAACATAAGATGATTAAAATAAATATTCTAAATATCCATATCGAGATACTATAATATGGTAAACCATATTACTCGTTCAATATTACTAATGAAATCTATAAGTAATCGATTAATATAAAGTTAGACAGACACATGGATAGAATTTCTTTTTTAATTATTTTTTAATCAATTGCGTTTATCATCTCTTCTATAAATTTTCAAGTCCTCTTTCATAAAAATGTGCACACCGTGATGAAAAATATGATTCTAGAACATAAAAACCACTAATATTCCGAAACATTTTGTCTTTTACGAAATACTACATAGATTTAAAAAAATAATAATCCGATGGTCTAATATAGACTGAATATGATAAATTCACTAAAACTTCCTAGCAACTTTGGTTTATTATTTTCTTGGATTGTTTTTTGTGCAAGGATTCTATTATTAACGCATTGCACTATGACGAGTTTATTATTGATTAATGCTGAGCATTTTTTTAAATAATTCGTTATATAACCGTTACAATCGTAGATAATAAACATCAGCGAGAGTTGATTATAACTCAAAATATATTATGCCGGTGCGTTATCATCAAATGCACGATAGCAACTATTTCAGGATTAGATCAAGCTTACATGTGACTAGCGGCGATCGATTCGGAGAACCTCATTGATTGATATCATTTAAGTTGCTTTATAGGACTCATTTCATATCGTTGGTAACGATTATATTAAAAAATGGATAATTTCTTTGTCTATTCAATAAACATGTACAAATTCTTTCTCGCTAATCTTCTTTCATATTTGACAATTGATTCTGAATACAAATACCTCGACTAGATAGCTTTCCAATTTTATAAAGGCATCTTTGCATTGTTGTCCAAGTGACTTTAAATGTGTCAGATGTTTTTCTTATTGATAATCTTGGATACGACACAAGGAATTCAATAATGATTTCAAAATATCATCGTCGAATTCCACAAGTTGTCTACTTCGAACATCATCGGATCAAGTCTAAATGACTACTGATTAAATTGTCTAAATCAACGTTGGCACTTATTGATCTTCGGTACTTACCCATAAATAATCACTAATTTATTATTCCTTTAATTTCTAGTCGTTGAGTTAATCCAATCGAAAATGAAACAATATGCAATCACGACTGCATTATTTTGAATATTGAGAGATCGAAATTAAATTACTTATTAGAAATATTAGAGATGATTGGCGACTATTGCATGCTCGTGCATGTGTGTATGAATATGTGTTTTTGTGTATGGATATATCTAATAATTCAATAATAAATAAATAACTAAACGAATCAACAGATACCATCGAATTATACATGGTGGTAAATCTATAAATCAAATCTAATATGAAATATGTCATATATAAAAAAAAACATAATTATAGATTACCAATTTGAATTCCTTCGATAAGTCGACTTGTATAATATAATATTTCGACCAATGCCATTGAAGAGGCAATAATTATAATAAAATATGGAGGTAATTTAGTATAATTAAAAAATGTCAATTTCTCCTTTTTAGTTTCGTATTTCTGAGTCAATGAATACTCCTCGATTTCCGTGAATAATTTACGCAATGCTTCTCTGTTCATTCTAGCGATTGTTATTTTCGTAAGTGTCATTGTTAGAGCAATATTCTCTGCGATATTCGATATGACGTTCTCCATAGTTTTTGGAGCCCAAAACAATTGTGCTAATGTTAGAGAACAATGAAGGGAAAGATATATGAAGAAGAAGAGAAATATCGGAACGTAGTTCTTCAATGGCCAAATTCCCATGCATTTTAAGAACCTTGAGCTCCAAATGAATGATTTCCGGACGTTAGCAATTCCTAGTTCCTATAATAGAAATATCCAATTGGTTAATTTGTTAGATTGGTTTTAGATTAATTATTTTATTATGCATCTAAATACATTTCATTACAGTTAATATAATTATATTTATGTAACATATTGATATATATATTGAAACATAATTTTATATTGCTATTTATAATTATATATATATAGTTATATATATAAATATATATATATAAATATATGTATGTATAATCTATATATTTATATGTTTATAATTAATATAATAATATATGTGTATAAACCGATTATTATTATAGATACACGTATTTATATGTATGCCGATTTTAATTTATGATTATTTCAACATAATCGCATCTTACCAAAATTCTTTTATTATAATTAAGATAATATACATAAATGTATATATATATATATATATATATATATATATATATATATACATATATATATATGTATGTCTGTATGTATGTATGTATATATGCGTATATATATATGCATGTATATATATGCATGCATATATATGTATGTATATATATGTATGTATATATGTGTTTATATATACCATTGTTAAGTGTACTTAAATATACATGTATTTAATTAGAAATATATAATTAATGTTCTGTTTGCTATTAAGTATTTAAATATTAGAATTATTTTAATATTCAAGATTAATTTTTTAATATTTAAATATTTTATAAATATTTAACAACATTTAAATATTACGAAATTGTATTTGTGTATCACGTATTAGTAGTATTCGTGTAAATTCTGGAGTAGCATCATATTTATGCATTTTTTATTACATTATAACAGATGTTAAAATGAAGCGTCACTCATTTTTTTATTTCGTTAACACGACGTATCTGAGAAAAATAGTTCAAATAAAAGTCTTCCGATAAGAAAGAGAACTATATACAGTTGCATTTTTTATTGAATTTATTAAAAGATTTCGAGGAGTAAATTAATTTTCTAAATATGAGCCTACCTTTTTTTATAGTAGAAGCTTATTAATCTCTAACGAAAACAGAAGACAATTAAATTTTCTATGAAATATTTTTCTTATCAAACAACAAAATTGACCGTGAGATACCGTTAAATCTTTCCATTAAATAAAAATAATAAATAAAATAATATTTCCCCAGTTGAAATCAGATAACACTTGTTAGAACAATTTTTTTCAAAAATGCTGCGCTTCTGAGATGAAGATTTATTGAAGCATTGCTTTGAAAATTTGATATATTGTTCACTAAAAATTTCGAGATTCATTCTAAGGTTAGAAAAAAAAAACAGAAAAAACAAAATAGAAAAAAAAACAAACTGCGCTCTTTATCTTACTTCTATGCTATCTTCTTCCATTTTATCCCTTCGACAGTTCGTAACAGACTGACGGCAAAACGATCAGTCGTCCTCCTTGGTAAACTCCGTTTGAAAAGTTGGTATGCACGTGTAGAGGGTGATTGTATAATTAATCTCAAGTCGAAAAAAAATTGAGAAACAACTCGTTGCTAACCCTTTCTAACAACGAGTTAAACAGTTACTTTGTTACGATCATCGATTATGGTAGGTTGCCGGTAGTGGATGGAGGGGGATTAGAGTATACATAAAAAATGTGCTCTCATCGCTACTGTTCACTTCGTAGTACATTCCCCTGTTTCATAACCCTCATGTAAAAGTCGTTATAACTCCATTCCAATTATCTGTCATTGAAATTTTTCCTTTTTTCTTTTTTCTTCTTCATTTTTTTTCTATTTTAGGAAAGAGGGTGATCATAGTTGTAGAGAAAAAAGTAACATCTCACTTTAGGGTATAATCACTCTTCTTCGATCGGATATAGATGGAAGTTTCTCACTTTGCTGGCAATATAAAATGTTTCCACCCCCACTACTTTTCGTTCGATCGTTATTCCGTTCTCTCGTTGTTTCTAGTTTTGCTTAATACGACGAATTAATAGTGGTTGTTCAAAACATTTTTTTTTTTACGGACACAAGTATTCGTAAGTACTCGGTGGAATTTAATACCTTTTTCATTATTCCTCATTAAGGAGAGTTTCACGTTAGGGGAGTACAGTACTTAAAGATGCACGTGAATTCTGGGAAAAACGGAAACTTTTTTGTTTTTTCTTATTATCAATTGCTTTACGCAAGATTTTTTTTCTTCACTTCTATATAGTTATTCTTTACCGACGCCACACAAGTCTTTTCTTTCTTTCTAAAATTTTACTTTTACTATTTTCTCATGTTAATTATATTTTTTTTACGTATTCCTTGCCTTTTATGAGTTTTGATTCTTTATAAATTTGTCTTTTTTTTCATCTCTTATCATTAATGTTTTTTATTTATTATATTTTTTATGCAGATATTAATTTACTCATTTATCGAGATGGAAATGTATATATTTTTTTTTGAGTAACACATATTTTCATCCTTCTTTCATTTTTGTAACGAAATATTATATTTTGTTTATGGTTGTAACTTATTAGTTTACTCAATTTTAATTTTATTTTAAATATTATATGTTCGTTTGCTCATTATGATGTTAAAATAATCAAGATATATTACTACTTCATAAATTTTGCAGATAGTGAATTCAGTATAAATAATTCTTACAAACAATTAGATGAACGAGATTGTCTAATAATTAATGCAATTATAGTAAATAAATATGGAGAGATAATGTTTGTGGTTGTTGAGAAACCTCGTTCAGTATTCATGTAAGTAAAAAAAAGAAAACGTTTTTGTTAATACCGATTTTGCTGTTGCATGTATAAATAATTAATTAAAAAACAATAATAATAAAGAAGAAATTATATTTGACTTCTAAAAAATTGATTCCTTAGGTTTGGGCATCTGTATTAATAATAAGAATAATTATTGATCATAGACATATATTTTCTATCGATGTCGAATATTGACATATATGGGCGCCGTAATCATACGTAAAAATAAATTTAAAATTACATAGCTAAGTATGTATTTATTTTAATTTTTTTAGAAAATTTTTTCTTTTACTATTTTTATTTTTCTCGTTCTATTTAGGGTAATGGTGGAAACAAATAAAATCGCAATAATTAGTAATATATTTTGAAAAATGAGACAAATGTTGTCTCTGGCAGCATTATATTCTTATATTTGATACTAATATTATTAATAATGAAAGACACTTAGAGTTTTTATCGATCATCTTAAATTTGTATTTATATTTTCAACAACGGTAGTAGAAATCAACGATATATAGACAAACCGTTTGTGTTTCTACGAAGAAAGATGACTTAAAAAAAAACAATTTGTTACTACGTAATCCATTTCGTATTTGTTCTTTTCACACAAATGTTCGTATTACCGATAAATATCCCATCGAAGTTTTGACAATCTGCAAATATTAAGAGAAAAATAATAAAATAATACTTGTATTGTTACGGCAAGAAGCATTATTTAAAATTGAAAAATATTATTCGAAATACACTTACATCTGTGAAGATGGTCAAAGATAAGACGGCAAATTTACCAGACGTTAGATATTGCGGCTTTTTCGTTCGTGCCATACAAATAAGAAAAAACTTCGATTCAGTTGCCGGTAAGTTATACCACTCGTAATTGTAAATGGCGTTACCA
>NC_057709.1:2052172-2053342 GCF_014466175.1 Vespula pensylvanica | reverse complement strand
TCGATTCAGTTGCCGGTAAGTTATACCACTCGTAATTGTAAATGGCGTTACCAAATTTCGTACTCTAATGGAATAGAATAAATGAAATTAATCGGGTAATTAATATTCCATTCATACAACAAATTATTAACGTTTTATTTACTTCCTGTATAAAACATTCACCGATGAAACAGTAAATAAAAAGTGTCGATAGCACACAAGAGACATACAAAAAGAATAAAATCAATGTTATATTATCAGCCATTTCTTTAGTCTAAAAGTAAAAAAAAATTATAGCATCGATTAGATGTTACGATATAAATTAAGGATGTACATGTTTTCTTTTCGTATATAAAATGGAATCAATTTCTTTCTTACTTTTTCTCAATGCAGATAATTATGAAGAAAATCTATATAAAATGGCAGAGTTATAGGGATAATACAGGATTTCTATTGCAGAAAAAAAAATTGATAAAAATTATCACATACTAAAAATGTAACGTGGAACATAAAATTTACAATAAATTAACAAAATGTTGGTCGGTAAAATAGAAGTAGATGCAATAACAACTCATTTGATGAACATTTTACATTTTAGTTTCACAAATAAGCATTCTATACATAATTACTATTTATATGATCCAGAATCATGATGTAATTGCTAACGAGCGAATGTTAAATATTGAATAAAACACTTTTGATCATAAATCTAAAATTTTGCCGAAGAACATTTCGTAGAAATTAAAGGAAATTAATGAGAATCCAAATAAAGTTATTTTATTACTACGTCGATTTTGCGGATTTACGGAAAATACCAACGTATGTTTTGATCATTTTACATTGAGACTTTGACTCGTTAAACTATTAACGACAAATTCGAGATGGTAAAAATACTATTGAACATCCCTGTTTCTTAATCAAGGAATGACATTAATCTTCATAATAATGCCATCATTATCTATGGAAATTTATCCACTCGTTTATCAGTTTGCCATGGAAGTAGATGATCCTCGCATAACTATTGTTTGTTGATCTTTAAAACGTTAGAAGAGAGGCTTGCTGATTTTATAAACGCGAACATTAATATCAATTAAATTTTCTTTCTATATTTGAAGGTTCCTTAGATGGTATCTGAAATCGATTATTGATTACTAGTATACATAGATAATCGTTATCTGTTTGTAAATGCAA
>NC_057709.1:2045540-2052072 GCF_014466175.1 Vespula pensylvanica | reverse complement strand
CGATTATTGATTACTAGTATACATAGATAATCGTTATCTGTTTGTAAATGCAATAGGAAACTGCAGATGCATATTTTTCTTAACAGTAACATCGAAGACTTGAAAATTTATATGAAAAATATCTGGAGAACGAATGAATCGATAGATTTGATATTTTTCCAGCATTAAATTTTAGACTTCTTATCAATCTTATTTTTTTGCGAAGTGCTTCCTCTTTTTTAACGAACTCGACAATGTAATTTTTTTGGAGTACTAATAAAATATAAATATAAACGTCAGTCATTTCGGAGAAAAGAAATATGTAAAAAACTTGGATCAGGAAATACTCCTTTAACTCTTATATTTTAAGAATAAATTTTCTTTTTACCATGGATTCTTCTTTTTTGGATAGTTGTAGAAATTATTTTAAGTAATGAAACTTCACATATATTATTGATCATATCTGTTTCTCTGCCATTTTCTATTACTTTTGAAGAAAACAATTATTAACTTAATTTTTAAAGTAATTCCTATTGTGCAAAGAAACGATCATTTGAATTATTTAGATAGATCAGTTAAAAATAAATGAGAATCTAAGGAAATAGCAAAAAAAATGTTTTTTTTTTTGCTACGGAGATATGTACATCCTTAAAAAGATAGAAAGAAGAAAAAGATATATTCTTTTGTATATTTACCATAAGTAGATGATAACCGCAAATACAGATATGAACGGTGGTACCCATTAGTTGCTGCAAAATCAGGTAATTAAAGTTATTTTCCAATGCTTCTGTCAATCTGAAATATTATATTTCAGGTAGAAATAAGAAATGAAATATTACGATTGAGTTCATTATTATTATTGTTTTTCCATTATTTAAAAAGAAAATAAAAATAGAATCAATTCAATATTATACAAAAACAAATATTACTTTTTTAATTTTTGATACATTCTACAACATGAGGATATTTAAAATTAATAAATATATAATTCAATAATAATTAAAACGTAATGAATATACATTGAAGTGACAAATAATGAAAAAATAATTAGATAATAAATAAAGAATAATGTATAAGAAAATGCTAAATAAATAAAGAAGAAACTAAATGGTTGAATCAAAAACTATGTGAGAGCCGTCATATTTTATTAATCCAATAACAAGCAGTAGCTTTTCAAAAACATCTATTTCTGATAATGTAATACAAAAATTAATAACATACACACACACACACACACACACACACACACACACGCGCGCGCGTGTGTTTATGTGTTTGTATGTATGTCTGTTCCTAAATAAATTAGAAAAATCAATTAATAAACTTGAAAATTCAATTACTTATCATTGTTTATATTTAGAGATACACACATAACCACACACATCAATTATTTTTATATAATTATATGATATTTTACCTTATCAATTGATAATGTCGTCGAACAATTTCCTTCATACCTTCATAATAATTTTCAGAATTATTTAACAGTGCCTTGACCTTATAGGACAATACAGCAAACTGTGCAATTACTTGAACAGACAAATTGACAAACATGCAGTCGAATCCTACGTAACCGAATAGTATACTAGGTATGATTATTGTTTGATAAGCACAGATCAAAGCGTAAATTCTGGTGTCACTTAAATCCGCGATATGTAATGTTCTGTACGGCAATTGATAACCCATGGAATCGTTTTTCTTTGCTGAAAAGTAGAAAAATAGAAAAAGGAACAAAAGATCTTTCAGAAAAATAATTACGAAAAGATAAAAGAACAAAATCATTCGATTAGCTGATTAAAAGAAATATTTTGAATATTTATATCGGATTGATGTCCGATACAATTATAAACCATAATATTCATGTAATAATAATGGTATCTATAGTAAATGGTATCTGTAAGTAATCGATTAATTTAAAATAAGATTGGTACATGAATAGAAATTAAAAAAAATTATTTTCTAATGAATCGCGTGTTGTCATCTCTCCTGTAAATTTTTAAGTCCTGTTATATAATAATGTGCACGCAGTGGTGAAAAATATGATTCGAGGTGAATATTCTGAATACAGAAACTATTGACATTTCGAGAAATTTTATTTTTTATGAAAAATTCCACAGATCTAAATAAGTGACATAATATAGAATTAATACGGTATATTCGAAAACACTTCTTAGCAAAATTGGTTTATTATTCTCTTTGATTCATTTTGAACCACGGTCTCTGCCATTACCATGTTGCGGCATGACCCGTCCATTGTTGAACAGTGTCAGCTGTTTTTTAAAAAATTAATTATGCAACAGTTCCAGTTGTTGAGTATAATCATCAGCTGGAATTGATTATGGTAACTCAAAATGTATTACACCGGTGCGATACCATTAAACACGCGATAGCATCTTTTTCAAAGTCAGATCAGGTGGTTATGTTTGGGTAGGAAGAGTTGGTTCGGAGAAAATCATTGATTCGTGTCGTTTTAAGTTACTGTATAGAACTCATTTCAAGTAGACGGTCACGATTATGCTAAGAAATAGATCACCTCGTTGTCTTGTCGATAACTATTTGTAAATTCTTTCTCGCTGATCTTCCTCCATAGTCGACAATTGATGGGGGATACAATTATCTGGATTTTTCATGAAGACGTTTTTGAATTGCCATTTTAGAACATTATTATCGAATTCCGCATGTAGTCCTCTTTGAACAATTTCGTATCAAGTCAAAATGGGCTCTTATCAAATTTTCAGAATCGATATTCGAACTAATTGATCTTCGAAATTAATCCGTAAATAATTACTAATTTGCTGTTGCTTTAATTTCTGGTCCTGTCTTTAAATCCCGATTGAAAATTGAAAAACATGCAATGATGTATGTATTCTTTTGAACGTTGGGAGGACGAAATTAGATTATTTTTTATAGACATTAAATATGATGGGCGATTATTGCATGCTCGTGCGTGTGTGTATAAGTATGTGTCTCTGTATGATGTGTGAGTACATCTATTAATTCAATAAATAAACAGATAAATTAATTAAAAAAAATTGTCGTACTACACAAGGTGGCAAATCTCTAAAGGAATTAATATAAAATAATTAAAATATAATGCATATATAAAAAAAAAAACAAAAATTATAAATTACCACTTTGAATTCCATATGTAAGTCGAGTCGAGTAATATAATATTTCGACCATTGTCATTGAAGAGGCGATTATTATAATAAAATATGGAGGTAATTTAGTATAATTCAAAAATGTCAATTTCTCCTCCTTAGTTTCATATTTCTCATTAAGTGAACAGTCCTTGATTTCGGCAAGTAATTTACTCAATGCTTTTCGATTTACTCTAGCGACTGTTATTTTCGTAAGTGTCATCATCAGAAGTATATTCTCTGCCATGTTCGATATCACGTTATCCATAGTTTTTGGAGACAAAATCAATTGTAAGAGTGTTAGAGAACAATGAATAGAAAGATATATGAAGAAGAAGATAAATAGCGGAACGTAGTTCTTCAACGGCCAAACTCCCATACATTTTAAGAGCCGCGAGCTCCAATTGAATGATCTCTGAACATTAGCAATTCCTATTTCCTATAATAAAAAAATCGAGTTAGTTAATTTGTTATATTGATTTCGGAATAATTATTTTTTATGCATTCAAATACATTTTATTACAGTTAATATAATTATATATATATATATATATATATATATATATGTATATGTATAACATATATGTTTGTAATTAATATAACACAGATTAATACTATAGATATACACATTTATATGTATACAGATTTTGAATTTCAATTAGATCGTATCTTACCTCAATTTTTGTAATATAAGTCAAATGTATAAAAGTTGTATAAAAGTCAAATATACTGTAATATAAAAAATGATATGTACATATATATACGTATAAATTCTATTATTTAAAATATTTAAATATACCTGTACTTTATTATAGTTATACAATCTATGTTTTCACTGCTGTTAAATATTTGAATATTAGAATTATTTTAGTATTCAAGATTAATATTTTAATATTAAAATAATTAATAATAATGTTTAAATTTTACGAAAAGGAACACATATAAATAGTATTGATACATACATTTATATACAATATATATACATACATACATACATACATACATACATACATATATATATATATATATATATATATATATATGTATGTATATTGCATTATTATCATATTTATGTATTTTTTATTATATTACAATGGGTGTCAAAATAAGGCCGTAGTAAGTTTTTATTTCATTAATATAACGTATTCGAAACAAATACTTCAGATAAAACTTGTTCGAAGACAGAGGAGATGTAATATTGCATTTTTTTTTATTTATTAAAAGATCTTGTAGCGAATTCAACATAATTTTGTTTAGATACGAGTCTCCATTTTTTATAACTGAAATTTATTATGAGTTAAAAAAAAGAAGATAACAGACGTAAATTTCCAATGAAATATATTTTTATTGAACGATAATGTTGATCGTGTAATGACGTTAAATATTTTCACTAAATAAAATGAATAAATGCTGTAATATCTTCTCTATTGAAATCAAATAACACTTGATACAACAATTTTTCATAAAAATGTTGCTTTTCCGAGATAATGATTTGTTAACGCATTGTTTTGAACACCCGATATATTGTCCGTTCAAAATTTTACCCGATGATTCTTCATCAAAAAGAATGAATATAATTATTAAGACTCATCGTATCATATTTTTCACTATATGCACTTACATATATTAAGATAAACATTTATTTCTTTTAAAACTTTTATTCTTAAAATCAAATAATTTTTTAAAATCAAAAATCAAACTTGTGACATCTTGATGGTACAATTGTCGGCTTAAGAAAAAATAAGCATGAAATCATGAAATACCCTCGTAAATATAAAAACAAAAAGGATAAAGAAACTAATAATATTTCTACGGTTATAAATGAAATTGAACATGACAAAAATATATACAACAAATGAAAATAAATTCGTAAAAAATATTTCATTAAAATAATTTTCAGTAGAAATACAATTAGAACACTTTGATCAATGATAAATAATTTCCAACCAATACGTAGGATATCCATATCACTTATCAGCGTCGTAAATACGATTATTATATATTAGATAGGAAACTCGTTATATGATTAGAAAAAGAAAATCGATCCTTGCTCTTTATCTTACTTCTATGCTATCCTTTCCCATTTTATCCCTTCGGAGGTTCGCGAAAGACTGAACACAAAATGGTCGAGCGTCCTCCCTGGTAAACTACGTTTGAAAAGTTGAAAGACACATGTAGGGGTTGATTGAATAAATAATCAACTTGAATAAAAAGTCGACGAAAAATAAATTGAGAAACAACTTGTCCGTAACTTCTTCTAATAACGAATTAAACCGTTACTTTGTTGCAACGATTATGGTCAGTCTATGGTAGTGGGACAAGGGGGATTGGAATATTCATAAAAAAATGTGCTCTCATTGCTTCTGTTCACCACGTAAGACATCCCTCTGTCTCACAACCCTCATGTAAAACTTGCTATAACTCCATTCTCATTACCTGTCATTGAATATTTTCCTCTTTTTCTTTTTTCCTTTTATTTTTTTTCTATTTTAGTAAAGAGGGTGATCATAGTTATTGAAAAAAAAGTAACATCTCTTAGGGTATAATCACCCTTCTTCGCTCTGACATTGTTAGAAGTTTCCAACCCCAACAACCCTTCGTTCGATCATCCTTCCATTTTCTTGTTGCTAGCAGTTTTGCATAATACGAACGAAAGATATTTATTGTGCCTAAATTAATGAGGGTTAAAAATAATTTATTTTTCCTGGATAAAAATATTCGTAAGTATTTTGTGAAATTAAGTATCTCTATTTTTGTTTTTTATTATAGAGGGTTTCACGATTGGGTAATGACGTATATAGTACTTCAGGACATACAAAACTTCTATGGAAAAAAAGAAACATTTTTTTGACATCAGTTATACTCAAAATTTTTTTTTCTGTAATTTTAAATTATTATGCTTTATTGGCACTCCACCTATCTTTTTTCTGATAATTTATTTTTACTTTCTACTCACACTAAATATATTTTGTTAACCAATCACTTTTTTTACATATCATATGCTATGTGTGAGTTTTGATTATAGCTTTAAATATTTCAATTTTCTTTTCTTTTCTTTGTATATCAGTAATTTTTATTATCTCATTTATCGATATGGGATTGATTTTATTTATATCTTTATCATGGTAACAGTTGTTTTTACTTTTCATTTAATTTTTGTAACGAAATATTACATTTCGTTTATCTTTTATTTATTAGTTTATTCAATTTTAATTATATGTAAAATATTATATTGTGGTTTGCATATTTTGATGCTCAAATAATTAAAATTTATTAACTTTTCATAAATCTTGCAGTAAGTGGATGCAGCAGTGATCATTTCTTGAAACAGTTTTGAACAGTTTTTTTTGGAACAGACGAGACCATCCAATAATTAATTCTCAATATTGATTATGCAAATTCAACTAATATTT
>NC_057709.1:2039682-2045440 GCF_014466175.1 Vespula pensylvanica | reverse complement strand
ATAACTTACCGGCAACTGAATCGAAATTTTTTCTTATTTGTATGACACGAACGAAAAAGCCGCAATGTCTAACGTCTGGCAAATTTGCCGTCTTATCCTTGACCATCTTCACAGACGTAAGTATACTTCGTATAATACTTTCTCGTTTTAAATAATGCTGTAACAATAGTTATTATTTCTTTATTTTTCTCTTAATATTTGCAGATCGTCAAAACGTCGATGGGATATTTATCGGTAATGCGAACATTTGTATGAAAAGTACAAATGCGAAATGGATTACGTAGTAACAAATTGTTTTTTTTTTAAGTCATCTTCCTTCGTAGGAAGACAAATGATTTGTCTATACATCGTTGATTTCTACTAGCGTTATAGAAAATATAAATACAATTTTAAGACGATCGATCAAAATTCGAAGTATCTTTCTGCATCAACAAAGTTAGTAGCAAATATAAAAGAACATTACTAGGGACAACAATTGTCTAATTTTTTATAATATATTGCTAATTATTTGCAACTTCATTGGTTTCTACAAGTACACTTAATAATGTAAAAATAATAAAAATGGAAAATAAATATTTGCTAGAAATATTGAAGTAAAAACGTATGTAGCTATGTAATTGAAAAATATATGTTATGGAAGATTACAGCGCCCATATATGTCTATGTACAACATTGATTGAACATATATATTTATGATCAACAATTATTATTATTATTGACAGGGATGTCCAAACATAATTAATCAATTTCTTCGATTAAAACTATATCTGGGGCAATTTTTCTTTTTGTTATTATTGTTTTTCAATACATTATATATACATTTGCTAACAAAATTATCAGTGACAAAAACGTTCTTTTCTTTTTACTTACATGAAAACCAAACGAACTTACTGATCATTCACTGACATTATAAAAATGTCGTCTATACTTATTTAGATGCTGCAATTGCATTAATTATTGGACGAAAAGTTTGTAAAAATTATTAATGCTATATTCACTATCTATAAAATTTCTGAAGTTATGATATAATTTGATTATTTGAATAACAAAATATACTGATAACATATAATATTTTAAATAAAAAAAAAAATTAAATGAACTAATAAACAGAAACAATAAACATAATATAATATTTCGTTATAAAAATGAAAGAAAAAATGAAAACAAGCGTTAGTCAAAAAAAAATATAAATATTTCCATATCGATAAATGAGCAAATTAATATCTGCATAAAAAATATATTAAATGAAAACCATTGACGATAAAAGAAAAAAAAAAGAAAAATTTCGGCAGAATCAAAATTCGTGAAAGGCAAGGGATACGTAAGAAAAATATACTTAGCCTGAGAAAATAATAAAACTAAAATTTTATAAAAAAAGAAAATATTTGTGAAGTAACTATAACTAATAAAGAATAACTATTTAGAAATAAAGAAAGAAATCTATTTAGAATAAAAAAAAAACTAATAATAAGAAAAAACAAAAAGTTTTCTTTTTGCCCAGAATTCACGGGCTTCTTTAACGTAAAAGTCTCTATAATGAGGAACATGGAAATGATATTAAATTTCACCGACTATTTACGAATGCTTATGTCCTTGAAAATAAAATATTTCGATTTAAACCACCACTATTAATTCAGGCACAATTAATGTCCTTAATTCATCGTATTTAACAAAACTAGAAGCAATAAGAAAACGAAATAATAATCGAGCAAAAGGTAATGGGGATGGAAACATTATTATATTGCCTGTAAAGTGATAAACTTCCATCTATATTCAAGCGAAGAAAATTGATTATAAGGTGAGACCTAAGGTGAGATGTTACTTTTTTCTCTACAACTATGATCATCCTTTTCCCTAAAATAGAAAAACATTAAAAAAAAGGAAAAACGGTAATATAAATAATAAAACGGCAGGTAATTGGAATGGAACTATAATATGTTTTATATAAGGGTCGTGAAACAGGCAGATGAACTATACTATCAGGTGAACAAAAGCGATGAGAGCATATTTTTTATGTATACTCAAATCATCCTCCTGCCGCTATCGGCAACCTACCATAATCGATGATCGTAACAAAGTAACTAACTCATTGTTCGAAAGGATTAGAGAGGAGTTGTTTTTCAGTATTTTTTTTTCAATTTGAGATTAATTATACAATCACCCTCTATACGTGCATAGCAACTTTTCAAACGGAGTTTACCAAGGAGGACGATCGATCATTTTGCCAGTCTGTTATGAACTGTCGAAGGAATAAAATGAGAGAAGATAACATAGAAGCAAGATAAAGAGCGCAGTTTGTTTTTTTTTCTTTTTTGTTTCTTCTATTTTTTTTTCTAACCTTAGAACGAATCTCGAAATTTTCAGTGAACAATATATCGAATTTTCAAAGCAATGCTTCAATAAATCTTCATCTTAGAAACACAGCATTTTTGAAAAAATTTGTTCTAACAAGTGTTATTTGATTTCAACTGGGGAAATATTACTTTATTTATTGTTATTTAATGGAAAGATTTAATGGCATCTCACGGTCAATTTTGTTGTTTAATGAAAAATGTAGTTCATAAAAAATTTACTTGTCTTATTTTTTTTTAGAGAATAATAATGTTCCAATATAGAAAATGTATATTCCTAATTAAAGAAAATTAATTTATTAAAAAATTTACAAAATTAATTAAAATTAAAATTAATTCTTTTATACAAAATTTTTAATAAATTCAACAAAAAATGCAGAAGTATATAGTCCCCTTATCTTTTATTTGATAAATTTTTCGATTAGACAACTTTTATTTGATTTGTTTTTCTCAAATACGTCGTATTAACGAAATAAAAAATTAGTAATTCATCATTTTTACATGAGTTATAAGGTAATAAAAAATGCATAAATATGATGCAAAACAAGTATGAATACTAATATGTATAATATGCACATATTATAGTACAATACTATAATATGTATAATTTTCTTTTCGTAACATTTAAATGTTGCTCCTAAATATTCAAATATTAGAAATTAATCTTGAATATTGACATAATTCTAATATTCAAATATTTAATAGCAGACATAGCATTAATTATATATTTCTAATTAAATACATGTATATTTAAATACACATAATGATAGTACATATACACACATATATACATACATATACTTATATATATATAAACGTATAAATATACATATACATATACATATACATATACATATACATATACATATCATATACATATACATATATATGTTGAAATAATTATAAATTGAAATCGGCATACATATAAAAACTATAATAATCTATAATAATAATCAGTATAACCACTTATTGTATTAATTATTACAATAATTATTACAATTATTATCATTAATTATCACTAATTATAAATAATTATCATTAATTGTAAAAATATGAACATATAGGGGGATACGAATGTATATTGTAATATGTACATGCATGCATATATATATTATATATATTATATATATATTATATATATATTATATATATAATAAAGAGCAATTTAATATTATAAATTGCAATAAAAAATTATATTTATATTAATACATAAATATATTAACATATCAGTATGTTTTATAAATATAATTATATTAACTATAATCAAATGTATTTAGAAACATAATAAAATAATTAATCTAAAATCAATCTAACAAATTAATCAATTGGATGTTTCTATTATAGGAACTAGGAATTGCTAACGTCCGGAAATCTTTCATTTGGAGCTCAAGATTCTTAAAATGAATGGGAATTTGTCCATTGAAGAGCTACATTCTGATATTTCTCCTTTTCTTCATAGATCTTTCCCTTCATTGTTCTCTAACATTACTACAATTGTTTTGGGTTCCAAAAATTATGGAGAATGTCATATCGAACATCGCAGAGAATATTACTCTAATGATAATACTTACGAAAATAACAATCGTTAGAAGGAACAAAGAAGCATTGAAACAGCAAGAAATTGACATTCCTGAATTATATTAAATTACCTCCATAATTTATTATAATAATTGCCTTCTCAATGACGCTACGCTGGTCGACATATTGTATTATACAAGTCGACTTATCGGAGAAATTCAAATTGGTAATTTATATATATGTTCTTTTTTATATATAACATTATATTTCATATTAGATTTAATTTATAGATTTGCGACCATATATAGTTCGACGATATCTTTTAATTCGTTTACTTATTTATTCATTATTAAATTATTAAATATATCCATACACAGAAACACATATTCATACACACATGCACGAGCATGCACTAGTCGCCAATCATCTCTAATATTTCTAATAAGTAATTTAATTTCATGTTTCCAATGTTCTAAAGAATGCATACATCATTGGATGTTGTTTTATTTTCGATTGAAATTTAACTCACTAGAAATTAAACGAATATAGTGATTATCTATGGGTAAATATCGAAGATCAATAATTGCCAACATTGATTTAAACGATTTGATCAATAGTCATTTAGACTTAATCCAATAATTTTCGAAGTAGACAACCTGCAGAATTCGACGATGATATTTTGAAATCATTATTGAATTCCTTGTGTCGTATCCAAGATTATCAATACGAGAAACATCTGACATATTTAAAGTCACTTGATCAACAGTGCAAAGATGCCTTTATAAAATTTGAAAGCTATCTAATCGAGGTATTTGTATTCAGCATCAATTATCGAATACAAGAAAAGATCAGCGAGAAAGAATTTGCACATGTTTATTGAACAGACAAAGAAATTATCCATTTCTTAATATAATCGTTACCAAGGATAGGAAATGAATCTTATATAGCAACTTAAACGATACCAATCAATGAAGTTACTTAAACCGACCACCACTCAAACAATAATAATGAACTCAAACGTAATATTTCATTTTTTAATTTTACATGAAATATAATATTTCAGATTGATGGAAGAATTGGAAGATAACTTCAATTACATCATTATGCAACAACTGTTGAGTACCACCATTCATATCTGTACTTGCGTTTAGTACGTATTAATGATACAAATACAAGTGAATAATATGTTTTAAGAATATTCATCACTCTTAGTAAAAACAAAATTGTTTATCTTTCATTTATTGTTGTTAATATTCAATATATACTTATATACATAATTTTCATTGTCGTTTATAATCTACATATATTAATCTACATAATTTATTGAAATAAACTTTTCTTCGCGTGATAGAACCTATTTTAAGGACTAAATTGATAATATTTTCTTCAAAAGTGATAAAAAATGGCGGAGAAATATAAAGGAGTATTAATATAGGCGAAAATTCGTTACTTGCGATAATTTTTAAGATTGCTCACTGAAGTAAATAGAAAATAATTTATTTCTAAAATGCAAGAGTAAAACAAATACTTTTCAAGTCAAATTTTTTAAATGTTTCTTTAACAAATTAGTAGAAATTTACATTTATCTCATACTACTTTCGAAAACAATCGTTCGGTTCGTATTTGTCCAAAAAACTAGAAACACTTCGCTTTCAACGATGCCATGATCCTGGATTGTTTAATATTATTGATGTATATGATGCTCACAAATGAAATGGCAATGGTGAAATGTCAATCGAATGAGTATCATTGTTCTACTTCAACTTCACTGATGTATCTTTTGTTACTTTATTCTAATTGAGTTTTTATGCACCGCTTTACATGCTCCGTACATAGCAATTATTATCAACTTTTTCTCCCATACTATCAAACGACTAATGAAAAACTAA
>NC_057709.1:2033316-2039582 GCF_014466175.1 Vespula pensylvanica | reverse complement strand
CGATTATTGATTACTAGTATACATAGATAATCGTTATCTGTTTGTAAATGCAATGGGGAATTTCAGATGCATATTTTTCTTAACAGTAACGTTGAAAATTTTATATCAAAATATTTGAATTTATTATCAAAAATATTTAATGATCAAAAATTTTTCGATCATTATCTGCATTAAATTTTAAACTTCTTATCGATTTTATTTGTTCTTCTTTTTTAATGAAAACGACAGTGCAATTTTTTTTTGAGAACTGATAATTGATAAATGTAAATGTTAGCCATTTCGAATCGGAAAGTACTCGTTTAACACTTATATTTCGAGAAAAAATTTTCTTTTTACTTTGTAGATTCTTATAGAAATTATTTTAGATAATTTGTACAAATTTTCATATATATTATTGGTTCTCCGCCATTTTTTATTATTTCTGAGGAAAAAACTATCAATTTAATTTTTAAAATAATTCCTATCGTAGATCAGATCAAAATAAATGAGAATGTAAGGAAATAGCAAAAAGATGTTTTTTGCGCATCGGAGTTATGTACATCCTTAAAAAGAGAAAAAAAAGAAAAAGATATGTTCTATTGTATTTGTACCATAATTAAATAGTAACCAGAAATACAAATATGAATGGTGGTACCCAAAAGTTGCTGCAAAATCAGGTAATTAAAGTTATTTTCCAATCCTTCTGTCAATCTGAAATATTATATTTCATGTAGAAATAAGAAATGAAATTAATGCAGTATTATACAGAAAGAAATATTTCTTTTTTTATATTTGATTCCGCAATATAAACAGGTTTGAAATTAATAAATGCATGATCAAATAATAAATAATAAATAATGAATATACACTGAAGTGATAAATGAAATGTAATGAATAAATAATTAAATAATAAATAAAGAGTAGTTTATAAGAAATAGTAAATAAAGCAGGAAAGACCTAATTGGTTGAATCAAAAACTACATGAGAGTCGGCATAATTTATTAATCAAATAACAAGCAGTAGCTTTTCGAAAAAATCTATGTCTAATAATGTATTACAAAACACAATAATGTGTGTGTGTGTGTGTTTGTATGCATGTCTGTTCGTAAATAATTTACTGAAATCAATTAATAAACGTGTAAATTCCATTACTTATCATTGTTTATATATACAAATACACACACAAATAGACATCAATTATTTTCATATAATTATATGATATTTTACCTTATCAGTCGATAATGTCGTAGTACAAGTTCCTTCATACCTTCATGATAATTTTTAGAATGATTTAATATTGTTTTCACTTTATAGGACAATATGGAGAACTGTGCAATTACTTGAATGGACAAATTGACGAACATGCAATCGAATCCTACGTAACCTAATACGACACAAGGTACGAATATTATTTGATAAGCACAAATCAAAGCGTAAGTCCTGGTGTCACTTAAATCGATGATTTGTAATGTTCTGTACGGCAACTGATAACCCATGGAACCGTTTTTCTTTGCTGAAAAGTAGAGAAAGAGAAAAAGAAACAAAATATTTTTTTTTAAATAATTACGAAAAGATAAAGAAACAAAATCATATGATTAGATGACCAAAACAAATATTTCGAATATTTATATTGAATTAATGTCCGATACAATGTAAAATCATAAGTAATCGATTAATTTAAAGTTAGACAGACATGGATAGAAATTTTTTTAAAATTATTTTCTAATCAATTGCGTGTTTGCCATCTCTCCTGTAAATTTTCAAGTCCTGTTACATAATATTGTGCACACAGTGATGATAAATATGATTCGAGGTGAAATTGAAAACTACTGACATTTCGAGAACTTTTATTTTTTATGAAATATTCCACAGATCTAGATAAATGACTTAATATTGAATTGATATTGTGAATTCAATAACACTTCCTAGCAAAATTGGTTTATTATTCTCTTTGGTTGATTTTGGTCCACGGACTCTGCCATTAGCATGTTGAGGTATGACGCGTTTATTGTTGAACAGTGCCAGCAGTTTTTTAAAAAATCAATTATACAACAGTTCCAGTTGTTGACTATAATCATCAGCAGGAATTGGTTATGGTAACTCAAAATATATTATGCCGGTGCGTTACCATCAAACGCGCGATAGCACCTTTTTCAAAGTCAGATCAGGCTTACATATGGGTAGCAACAGTTAGTTCAGAGAAAATCGTTGATTGGTGTCGTTTTAAGTTACTGTATAGAACTCATTTCTCGTAGACCATCACGATTATGCTAAGAAATTGATCACCTCATTGTCTTGTCAATTCGCAATTTCTTCCTCGCTGATCTTCCTCCATATTTGACAATTGATGCAGGATACAAATATCTTGATTTTCCATGAAGACGTTATTGCATTGTCATCCAAGAAAGCCCAAATGTATCAGCTGTTGTCATATTATCACTCTTGAATACGACTGAAGTAGCCATTTTAAAACAACATTATCTAATTTCGCAGGTGGTCCTCTTTGAACATTTTCGTATGAAGTCAAAATGATCCCTGACCAAATTTTCTGAATTGATATTCGAACTAATTGATCTTCGAAATTAATCCGTAACTAATCCGTAAATAATTACTAATTTGCTGTCGCTTTAATTTCTGGTCCTGTCATTAAATCTCGGTTGAAAATTGAAAAACATGCAATGATGTATATATTCTTTTGAACGTTGGGAGGACGAAATTAGATTATTTTTTATAGACATTAAATATGATTGGCGATTATTGCATGCTCGTGCGTGTGTGTATGAGTATGTGTCTCTGTATGTATGTGTGACTACATCTATTAATTCAATAAATAAACAGATAAATTAATTAAAAAAAATTGTCGTACTACACAAGGTGGCAAATCTCTAAAGGAATTAATATAAAATAATTAAAATATAATGCATATATAAAAAAAAAACAAAAATTATAAATTACCACTTTGAATTCCATATGTAAGTCGACTCGAGTAATATAATATTTCGACCATTGTCATTGAAGAGGCGATTATTATAATAAAATATGGAGGTAATTTAGTATAATTCAAAAATGTCAATTTCTCCTCCTTAGTTTCATATTTCTCAGTGAGTGAACAGTCCTTGATTTCGGCAAATAATTTACCCAATGCTTCTCGATTTACTCTAGCGACTGTTATTTTGGTAAGTGTCATCGTTAGAAGCATATTCTCTGCCATGTTGGATACCACGTTCTCCATAGTTTTTGGAGTCAAAATTAATTGTAAGAGTGTTAGAGAACAATGAATAGAAAGATATATGAAGAAGAAGAGAAATAACGGAACGTAGTTCTTCAATGGCCAAACTCCCATACATTTTAAGAGTCTCGAGCTCCAATTAAATGATCTCTGAACGTTAGCAAATCCTATTTCCTATAATAAAAAAATCGAGATGGTTAATTTGCTATATTGGTGATGGATTAATTATTTTATTTTGTGTTCAAATACATTTTATTACAGTTTATATAAATATTTTCTTGTTAATAGATTATAAATAATAATATATGGTTGTTATTAATATAACACAGATTACTATAGATATACACATATTTATGGATGCAGATTTTAATTTACGATAATTTTAGAAAGATCGGATCTTACCTCACTTTTTGTAATAAAAATAAATCACTCAATGAAAAAAGATATGTACGCATATATGTGTATACATTCTATTATTTAGTGTATTTAAATATACATATATTTTATTAGAAATATATAATTGATGTTCTCGCTGCTACTAAATACTTGAACATTGGAATTATTTTAATATTCGAGATTAATATTTTAATGTTTAAATAATTAATAATTATGTTTTTATATGTTAAATTATAATGTTTAATTTTATATTGATTTAATAAATAATATGTTAATTTTTATATGTAAGTATTACGAAAAAAAAACATATTAATAGTATTGATATATATAAATATATACCGTTTTATCATCATATTTATGTATTCTTTATTATATTATAATGGGTATCAAAATAAGGCTATAGTAAGTTTTTACTTCGTTAATACAACGTATTTGAAAAAAATAGTTCAGATGAAATTTGTTCGATAATAAAGAGGATGAATTATTACATTTTTTTTCTACCGATTAAAAGATTTTTTAGTCAATTCAGAAGTAATATAATTTTGCCTATATACGAGTCTACATTTTTTATAATTGAAACTTATTATGCGTTAAAAAAAAGATGATAACTCAAGTAAATTTTCAATATAAAATATATTTTTATCGAACAACAATGTTGATTGTGTAATGACGTCAAATATTTTCACTAAATAAAATGAATAAATGCTGTAATACTTCCCCTATTGTAATCAAATAACAATTGATACAACAATTTTTCATAAAAATGTCGCTTTTTCGAGATAAAGATTTGTTAACGCATTGTTTTAAACACCCGATATATTATCTGTTTAAAATTTCGCCCCACGATTCTTCACGGAATGAAATTCATATTTTTCACTATATTTTCCAACGTATATTAAGATAATCATTTATTTCTTTTAAAACCTCTACTCGTAAAGTCAAAATATTCTTTACGATCAAAAATCAAAGTTCAAAGGCAGACATGTTGACGGTATAATTGTAGGCGTAAAAGAAAAGAAAAAACAAGCGAGTCATCATGAAATACTCTTGGAAGTATAAGAACGAAAAGAATAAAGAAACTAATAAGATCTGTATATTTATAAATAAAATTGCATGACGACAAAATATATATACAGGAGATAAAAATTAATTCGGAAATAATATTCCACTAAAATAATTTTGAATAGAAATACGATTGGAACACTTTGATCAATGGAAAATAATTTCCAACTAATTCGTAGGATATCCACTTCACTTATCAGTATTGTAAATACGATTATAATATATTAGATAGGAAATTCGTTCTATGGTTAGAAAAAGAAAAGAGAAAAAAATCGAACCGTGCTCTTTATCTTACTTCTATGCTATCCTTTCCCATTTTATCCCTTCGAAGATTCGCGAGAGACTGAAGTAAAACGCTCGAGCGACCTC
Source organism: Vespula pensylvanica (assembly GCF_014466175.1). Classification (NCBI taxonomy): domain Eukaryota; kingdom Metazoa; phylum Arthropoda; class Insecta; order Hymenoptera; family Vespidae; genus Vespula; species Vespula pensylvanica. The sequence continues at coordinate 2,034,547 of NC_057709.1, read as the reverse complement.
CCTAGTAAACTCCGTTTGAAAAGTTGCAATACGCCGGTAAGGGTTGCTTGAATAATTAATCTCAAGTCGACGAAAAAAAAAAAAATTGAGGAACAACTCGTTCGTAACTCCTAATAACGAGTTAAACCCGTACTTTACGATCTACGGTTATGGTTGGTCTACGGCACTGTTAGGAGGGGGATTCGATTATACATAAAAAATGTGCTCTCATCACTTCTGTTCACTTCGCAGTATATCCCTCTGTTTCACAACTTCCGTGTAAAACTCCTTATAATTCCATTTCAATTACTTGTCATTGAAATTTTTCCTTTTTCTCTTTCTTCTTTTTTATTTTAGGAAAGAGGGTGATCATAGTTATAGAAAAAAAAAAATTAACATCTAACTCTAGGATATAATTACCCTTCTTCTCCAGCGCATTGTTCGAAGTTTACAACCTCCACAACCTTTCGTTCGATTGTCTTTCCGAGTTCCTTCTTGTTCCAAAAAATTTTGCATTTTATGAACAATAGACATTGTGCCTGAATTAGTGGTGTGGATTAAAAAAAAATTTACTTTTCATAAAAATAAGTATTCGTAAGTATTCTGTGGAATTGAATATCTGTACTTTTGTCCTTTATTATAGAGGGTTCCATGATTCGGTAGTGAAGAGTATAGTACTTATGAACATACAAGAATTTTATGCAACAATGAAACTTTTTTTGATATCAGTTGTCTTATCCAAGATTTCCTTTTCTTTATTTTCAAATTATTATGCATTATTGACACACCTATCTTCTTTCTGATAATTTATTTTCATTATCTATTCACACTAAATATATTTTTTTAACTTATAATTTTTTTACGTATGTTATGTTTTGCGTGAGGTTTGATTATAGCTTGAAATTTTTCAATTTTTTTTTCTATTCTCTGTATATCGGTAAGTGCTTTTATTAATTATACTTTCTATGCAGACTTTAATTAATATATGTTTTCATTATTTTCTTTCATTTTTGTAACGAAATGTTACACTTTTTTTATGATTTGTATTCATTAGTTTATCGAATTATAATTATATATAGTATATTATATAGTGCTTTATATATTTTGATGTTCAAATAATTAAAATTTATTAACTTTTCATAAATCTAGCAGTAAGTGAATGTAGCAGTGATCATTTTTTGAAACAGTTAGGCAGACAAGACCATCCAATAATTAATTCTCAATATTGATTATGCAAATTCAACTAATATTT
>NC_057709.1:2031543-2033216 GCF_014466175.1 Vespula pensylvanica | reverse complement strand
GACCATCCAATAATTAATTCTCAATATTGATTATGCAAATTCAACTAATATTTCTATAATAGTTTTGAATAGATAGTAAGTGCACACAACTGTATCTAAGTAATTATAGGCGATATTAACGTAATATCTATAGTTAGCAGAAAGTTCTTTCCGTTTTCATGGAAGTAAAAAAAAAAAAAAAACATTTTTGACAATAAGAATTTTTTGACGCATGTATACATAATTTATTAAAAAGCAATAATACCAAAAAGAAAACGAATTGGACCCTTATATCTTTTTAACTTTGAAAAAATTGATTACCTATGTTTTGGGCATGGGTATAAATAATAATAATACTTTTTCTTTAAACAGACATATATGAGTGCCATGTTTTAATGTAATATACTTTTTTAAATTATAGAATTACTTGTTTATTTATTGCAATTTCTCTAACAAATTTCTTTTATTATTATCACTTTTAATTTCTCAAATATGCGTCTGGAAATTAATAAAATCGAGAATAGTTGGCCATGTCATTTAAAAAATGCGATAATTGATATAGCCACCAAAGTTCTCTTATAATTGATATTAATTCTGTTCATAAAAAAAAGAAATGAGAATTTTGAAAGATCTTCTTTAAATTATATTTATATAATCCATAACTCTAGTACAAGTCAATGATGCATAATCAAACAGTTTGTTTTTCTGCGAAAGAAGATGGGTTAAGAAAAAGAAAAAGATTTGTTAGTACATACTCCATTTTACTTTTGTTCTTTTCAGTAAAATGTTTGCTGAACCAATAAGTATCCCATCAAAGATATGAAAATCTGCAAATATACAGGAATAAAGATAATATACTTACAATAAAGAAACGATTGTATTGTTACAGCGAGGAACACAATTGAAAAATAGAAAAGATGAGTCGATATATACTTACGTCCGTGAAAATGAACAAAGATAAATTTGCCTGATATTAAATATATTCGTATCATACAAACAAGAAAAAATTTCGAGTCCGTTTCCAATAAGTTACACCACTCGTTATTGTAAATGGTATTACCAAAATAGATACTCTAATGGAATGAAACAAATGTAAATAATCGGACAATTAATATTCCAATCGTATAAGAAATTATCAATATCTTACTTACTTCCTGTATAAAATATTCGTCGTTGAAACAATAAATAAAAAGCGCCTTTATTACGGAAGAGATGGACGCAGTGAACAACATCAATGTTAAAGTATCATTCGTTTTCTTACTGTAAAAGTAAAAAGAAAGAATAGCATCGATTACATGTTACCATATAAATTCAGAACATACATGACATTTCTTTGTTTACAACATGAAATTAATTTGTTTCGTACATTTTTTGAATACAGGTAGTTATGAAGGATATCCATAAAAAATGGCGGAGTTATAGTAATAATATAAATGTCCCCTAAAATGCTCTCTAATCGAAGAGTATCATTTCCGTAACATTCAATTCTCCTTTTCAATCGTTTTTGATTTTATCGCAATTCCTTAAGATTAGTATGTGCATGCGTTCATGTCCGCAGAATCGACAAATATCTCATCGAAGATTTGAGAATCTGCAAATATTAAGATATGAGTAATACTTATAATAAAAGTTTGCTTTATATTAGTTTTTCATTAGTCGTTTGATAGTATGGGAGAAAAAGTTGATAATAATTG
>NC_057709.1:2013990-2031443 GCF_014466175.1 Vespula pensylvanica | reverse complement strand
TTAGTTTTTCATTAGTCGTTTGATAGTATGGGAGAAAAAGTTGATAATAATTGCCGTGTACAGAGAATATAAAGCGGAGTATGAAAATTTGTTTAGAATAAAGTTGATGTAAATACAATGAACCTCTATTGAGTAACATTTTACCATTATAATTTCACTAATGATCATCGTATACATTAATAATTATTATGGCGATTCAGGTTCATAGCGCCATTAGCAGTGAAGTATTTCCATCTTTTCGAATCAATACGAACTAAACGATTTCTTTTGTAAATAGTAAAAAATAGAAGTAAATTTCCAATAAATGTAAAATTCCAAAAGATAATAGAAAACTGCCAATTTGTCAAGAATAAATTCGGCTCGGGACGTACTCGTTTTATTCTTTCATTTTAGGAATAAATTTTTTTCTATTTACTACAGTGGACGATCCTAAAAATTATCACAAGTAACGAATTTTCATCTTTATTAATGCCCATTTCTATTTCTCCGCCATTTTCAACGAAAGTTGCAAAAATATGTTTTTTTTTGCTATGTATTTATATATATCCTTAAAAAGGAAAAAAAAAGAAAAATCGAATCCTACATATCTTAATACTGTACAAGGTATAACTATTATTTGATAAGCGAAAAACGGGATGTAAGACCTTTATTAGACATTAGTTTTTTATATAAATAAATTTTAGTATTCTTTAGGGTAACTTATAATTCACAGAAACCTTACTGAAAAGTAAAAGACGAAGAAAAGAAACAAAGTATTTTTTTAATAGGAAGAATTACGAAAGGATACAAAAACAAAAACATTTGATTGGTTGATTAAAATAAATATTCCAAATATTCATATCGTATTAATGGCTCATACAATATTACTGGTGTAATATTACAGAGTGTTCACAAGTAATCGAATTAGACACACTTGGATACAATATTTTCTTACTTATTATTTAACCAATCGTATTTATCATCTTTTCTATTAATCTTAAAATCCTCTTTCATAAAAAGTAGAATCCTGTGATGAAGGTTAACTCCAGGTGAAACTGAACACTACTGACATTTCGAGACATTTTATTTTTTATAATATATTGTATAGATCTAATCAAATGATTTAATCCAATGATATAATATCGAATGAACACTGTGAAATCAAAAAAACGTCCTTGCAAAGTTGGTTTTTTATTTTCTTCAGTTAATTTCGATCCACGGACTTTGCCATTAGTATATTATCGATATGATGCGTTTATTGTTAACCAGTGACATCAGCTTTTTCAACAATTCGTTATGTAACTATCCCAATTGTGGATAATAATCATCCATGCCAATTCGTTATGACAACTCCAATTGAATTTCATTGCTGCGGTTTCATCAAATTCATGATGACATCTTTCTCAATGTCAGACCTGGTTTAAATGTTTGTACAGCTGATTATGTCAGAAGAAAGTCATTGATTGGTATCCTTTCAAGTTCCTGTATAGGTCTTAGTTTTCATTAATGGTAACGATTATGCTAAGAAATGGATAATATCATTGTCTTGTTAATAACGATTTTCATATTTTTCTTTACTGATTTTCGTTTGTATTCAATATTTCATGCGGAATACAAATGCTTGGACTAGATAACATTCCGATTTCATAAAGTTATCTTTGCACTGTTAAACAAATGATCCCAACTGTTTTTTGCACTATCTATCTTGGATCTGACTCAAGTAATACTATAATGTTTTCAAAACCTCATTATCGCATCCAAAAGTTCGTCTATTTTGAACAATATCGGATCAAGTTAAAATGATGACTGATTAAATTGTCTGAAGTAATGTTAGCATTTATTGATCTTCGAAACTTATGCGTAGATAATCATTAACTTGTTGATGCTTTAATTTCTAGTGATTGAGTTAAATCCCGATCGAAAGTGAAACAATATGCAATTGCATATGTATTCTTTTGAACGTTGTAAGCACGAAATTAATTTACTTATTAGAAATAATAAAAATGATTGGCCACTATTGCATGTTCGTATGTGTTTGTATGAGTATGTGTCTCTGGGGGTTGATATATTATGTGTGTACATATATATATATTCATAATTAATATAATAACATATGTGTGTATACACATATTATTATTACAGGTATTTAACTGTATACGTATTTAAATATATTCCTATTTTAATTTATGAAACACCATGATCATATCTTACCTGAGTTTTTTTATTATAATTGAATTATTTAATAAAAAATATATATATGAATATAAATGTATACATTGTATTATTTAATTTATTAAAATATAGATGTATTCAATTAGAAATATATAATTGATGTTCTTATTGTGCTTAAATATTGAAATATCAGAATTATTTAAATATTTGAAATTAATTTTTTAATATTTCAGTATTTAATAATAATAATATCTAAATATGGCGGAAAGAAAATGATACATATTAATGGTATTCATAAGCTTATCTACATACTATCTTATCATGATATTTATGCATTCTTTATTACATTATAATGGGTGTCAAAATAAAGCGTTACTAATTTTTTATTTGGTTAATCGACCAAATTGAGAGAAATAATTCAGTTCAAAATTGTACGATAATAAAAAGAATGTATGATATTAATTGTTTTCTATTTATTAATAGATCTTGAAGTTTATTTAAATTTAATTTAATTTATGAAAAAGAAGAAAAAGACTATGGAATTTTAATTTATAGAAATGTGGAATTAAATTCATGTAATATACGGAAAAGAAGAAAAAGACTAATAATATATACAAGATGACAAAAATATATATAAAAACTAAAAATTAATTATACATGATTAAAATATATATAAGAACTAAAAATTAATTAAAATTCCTCAAAAATAATTTCTAATTGAAATAAAATGGAACACTTTCATCGATGAAAAATTATGAAGATGTAGGTTACCCACTTATCAGCGTTGTATATACCGTATATTAGATACAAGACTGATTCTACGTTTAGAAAAAAAAAAAAGAAAACAAACCAAACCCTACTCTTTATCTTACTTCTATGCTTTCCTTCTCCATTTCATGCCTTCGAAGATTCGTGACAGACTGTCGGCAAAAGGGTTGTGTCTCCCCCTAGTAAACTCCGGTTGAAAAGTTGGTGTATGCGTGTAGGGATATGTTGAATAGTTAATCTGAAGTCGTCGAAAAAAATATTGAGAAACGATTCGTATCCTTCTAACGACGAGTTTAATAGTTAATTTATTATGATCGAATATGGTAGGTTGCTGGTAATGAAAGGAGATGAATTGGAGTATGTATAAAAATATGTACTTTCATCGCTTATGTTTATCTCGTTGGACGTCCCAATTCACAACTCTCATGTAAAACTTACTATAACTATACTTTAATTACCTATCATTGACATTTTTTCTTTTTTTGATTTTTCTATTTCTTTTTTCCTATATTAGGAAAGAGGGTGATCGTAGTTGTAGAAAAAGAAGTAACATTTCCCCTGAAGGTATAATCGCCATTCTTTGTTCGAATATAGCGGGAAGTTTATCAGTTTATTAGCAAAATTAAAATGTTCCCACTTACCACCAATTTTCGAGTAATTACAAACCGTTTATAAGTTTTACCGATAAGATATGCAAAAGCTATGTGAACGAGACAGTCAAATAATTAATTCTGAATATAATCTAATCAAACACAATTAATATTTCCATAATAAGTTGAAACAAAAAGCTGGTAAAAAATGCATACAATTGTAGTATCTACATAAATATAGAGGGTATATACATAATATCTGTGATTGATCAGAAAGATGGTTTGGTTTTCATGTAAGTAAAAGAAAAAAGAACGTTTTTGTCAATACCGATCTTGCTGTTGCGTGTATACGAAATTTATTAAAAAGCAATAATAACAAAAAAATTGGCCTCATATGCCTCTAACTTTGAATAAATTGATTACTTACGTTTAGTCTTCCGCATAAATTATAATAATAATTTTTCGTCGAACAAACATATATGGGCGCCATAATCTTGCAGGACATTGTTTTTAGAATTACATAGCTACATACGTATTAATTTCTATTTTTCTAACCAATTTCTTGTTATTATTCTATCACATGTATATCTATAGAATCGAAAATATCTTCATATCTTTTAAAGAATGAGAACTTTGGTATATCAGATAAACTTCTCTTATATTCGATATTAATTTTGTTTATGCAGAAAATAATTGTGAGTTTTAATAGATCTTCTTAAACTTATATTTATATAATCTATAACACTAGTACAAGTCAACGATGTATAGACAAACCGTTTATCTTCCTATTTAGGAAGATGACTCAAGAAATAAATAGAAGAATTTGTTACTACGTAATCCATTTCACTTTTATTGTATTCACACAAATGTTCGCAGTACCGACAAATATCCCATCGAAGTTTTGAGAATCTACAAATATTGGAAAAGAAATAAGTATAATAATGAAATAACAATTGTACTGTTCCAACAAGGGACGTAGTTGTAAAATAGAAAAAATCACTAGATGTATACTTACGTCTGTGAAGATGGTCAAAGACAAGATGGTAAATTTGCCAGACGTTAGACATTGCGGTTTTTGCGTTCGTATCATGCAAATAAGGAAAAATTTTGCTTCCGTTGGCGATAGGTTATACCATTCGTAATTGTAAATAGCTTTATCAAAATTCATACTCTAATGAAATAAAACGAATGAGATTAAATAGATGATTGATATTTCAATTGTACAAAAAATTATAGAGGTTTTATTTACTTCCTGAATAAAACATTCACCGATGAAACAGTAAATAAAAAGTGTGCTTATCACGGAAAAGAAATACGCAATAAACAAGATGAATTGTATAGTTTCTTCCATTACATTACTCTAAAAATAAAAAAAAAGAATTGTATCGATTAGATGTTATCATATATACTTAGCAGAAGATACATGAAACTTTGTTGGATAAAAAAAAAATCAATGTTTTCCTACATTTTTTGAATGCAGATAATTATGAAGAATATAAAAAATGGCGTAGTTATAATAATAACAACTATATTATAAAATGCTTTCGAATCGGACAATATCATTTCCATAACGTTTAATTCTCGTTTTCAAGAGTTTTTTATTTTATTGCAATTCCGAAAGGTTGATATATTCTCGCTATACACATGTATAATTTGCTAGTATGAAAGAAATGATTGATAACAATTGTTGTATACAAAGAATCTAAAACGAAGTATAAAAATTCATCTACAATAAAGGAAGAAGGAATCTTTTGATAAAGTAGAAGTAGATTCAACGACAACATCATTAATGTTTATACGAACTAATATCATAGCTTAATTAAGAACAAGCAAATACTGAAGATTGATTAAAACACTTTTGATCATAAATGTGAAGCTATATTGAAAAACGCTTTGAAGAAATTAAAGGAAACTAAAGAGGATTCAAGTAAAGATGCTTTGTTACTGTGTCGATTTTGTAGATTTACGAAAAATACGCAAGAAAGTTTTAATCACCTTGCATCGGGATTTTAATTCATTAAACTATTAACAGCGTATTTGTGACGATATTGAACATCCCTACTTGCCTTTTTAATCAAGAAATCAATCTTGTAAGTAATGTAATCGTGGGTTATAAAAATTCATCCTGTCGTTCATCAATTTGCTACGCAAGATGATCTTCGTACAACTATGATCGAATTTTCGTTTATATTAATGCTCATATTTCTCCGCCATTTTTTATTACTTTTGAGGAAAAAATTATCGATTCAATCCTTAAAGTAAGTCTTATCATGCAAAGAAAAGTTTATTTCAATAAATTACGTAGATTAATCAAAAATAAATGAAATGACCAGAAAGTAGAAAAAAATGTGTTTTTTTTTGCTACGGTGTTATTTATATTCTTAAAAAAAAAGAAAAGAAAACTATATTATTTGCTTGTATGTTTACCGTCAGAACGTAGAAACCGGCAATGCAGATATGTACGGTGGAACCCATCAATTGCTGCATAATCGGGTAATTAAAGTTACTTTCCAATTCTTCCGTCAATCTGAAATATTGTATTTTATGTACTAATAATAAATGAAATATTAAGATTGAGTTCATTGTTATTGTTTCTTTTTCCATTATTGAAAAAAAAATCAGAAATGATTTATTATACAAAAAGAATGTTGAATGTTATACAAGAAAACATATTACTTCTTTTTATTTTTCATATATTCTACAACATGAAGAGGATTACATTGAAATTGGTAAATACATAATCAAATAACAAATAAAATATAATGAATAAATATCAAAGTAAGACATAAAATATATTTACATAAATAAATAGAAAGAAAATGGAAAATAATAAATAAGTATATAATGTATAAATAATGGAAAAACAAAATGGTTAGCAATGTAAATAGCAAAACGTAAAAGCAATTGTTTATTAATCAAATAACAAACTATGGCTTTTCGAAGAAATGATTTTCTAATTATGTATTACTAAACAAAATAATTTACATACATATAAATACAATAAATACAACATGTATTTATAGAGAAACTAAAATAATTAATTAATAAACTTCTGAATAAAATAATGAATGAGGCTAATGATGGATTGAGAAACAAGAATGATTCCACGAACATAACTGTCGAAAGTGGATTAAGTCGAAACAGATTAAGACTGAGTATCTGTAAGTGTGTGTTACCTTTTTCTGAAGAATTTTCCCTTCCTGGTAGAATGATGCTGTAATTTGTCCTTTTGTTCCAGTTTGTTGACTGTTAGATCGAATGGATGCTTAAGGATGAGTGCGTGTTAGGAATAGAAGGTGCTTGGGATCATCATCACATCCGGATAATAATAATTAATCGTTATAATTATCAAGCATTTACTTCTACTTCTACATTCACTCACAAACAAAAGAATATAACAAGATTAAGATTAAGATAAAACTTAAGGTAAAACAGGGATTATAGCAGATTTCGGAATTTAAAGACAGAGAACTAACGCAAGTTGATTGACAGACTAAAAATGCACAAGAGAATTGGATAATCAAAAGTTCGAGAATAGAAGAACACAAGAAGAGGCTGATTGACGGTCTGGTTTATATATTTCATGCGAGTCTACTAGCCTTGAACGCAGTAAAATCTGTTATCCTATTATCTTTCGCACATATATCAGTCGATTTCGGGTGTAGTACAGTTTGATGCTCTGTGCAACGTGCTACATGTATGATTGCTGTCCTCAGGTGCGATATATTGACACTCAACGAATTATCCATAAACGCGTATCCTCTTACCTTGAGCGTAACATAACATAATGCCTCACATGTAGTTATGCAGACCTTAGTACATTAAATTCATTGATAATTTTTATAAAAATTTGAACACACACAAGTATACTGGGACGTGACAATATATATATATATATATATATATATATATATATATATATATGAACTATTTTTACATAATTATATGATATTTTACCTTATCAATCGATAATGTCGTAGTATAAGTTCCTTCATACCCTCATGATAATTTTTAGATCTAGTTAATATCCTTTTCACCTTATAGGACAATATGCCGAACTGTGTAATTACTTGAATAGACAAATTGACGAACATGCAATCGAATCCTACGTAACCTAATACGATAGAAGGTATGAACATTAGTTGATAAGCACAAAACAAAGCGTAAATCCTGTAGTCCTTCAATTCCATGATTTCTAATGTTCTATACGGCAACTTATAACCCATGGAATTGTTTTGCTTTGCTGAAAAATAGAAAAAGAGAAAAAGAAGCAAAATATTTTTTTCAGAAAAAAATTTACGAAAAGATGCAAGAATTAAAATATTCGATTAGTCGATTAAAACAGTTTTCCAAAATATTTATATCTAATTAATAGTCGATACAATAGAAAATCATATTACTCGTGTTATGTTACCGAGGTACACATGCGTAATCGATTAATTTAAATTTAGACATACTCATGGATACAATCTTTTCTGTATTATTCTAGAATCAATTGCTTATTTGCCATCTCTTGCGTAAATTTTCACATCTTTCATAAAATGGTGCACGCTGTGATGAAAAATATGATTTGAGATGAAACTGAAAACTACTGACATTTCGAAACATTTCATTTTTTACGAAATATTCCACAGATCTAAATAAATGGTAATCCACTGACGTAATATCGAATGAATACCGTGCATTCTGTAAAACTTTCTAGTAAAATCAGTTTATTATTTTTTTGGGCTGTTTATGGTGCACGGACTCCGTCATTAGTATGACGCGTTTATCGTTGACTTGTGACATCAGTTCTTTCAACAATTCCTTATGTAACTGCTCCAATTAACATTAACGGTAATCAGTTATGGTAACTCAAATTGAATTATACCGATGCGATACCATCAAACCCACGGTAGAATCTTTTTCAATGTTAGACTTGGATTAGATGTGGGTACAGCTGAATAGTTCCGGAGATAGTCACTGATTCGTACCGTTTCAAATTGCTGGATAGGACCCATTTCTCATCGACGGTAAAGATTATCCAAAGATACATATAAATTCGTTGCCTAGATAAGAACGATGTGGAAATTCTTCCTCAAAGATCTTCGTTCGTATTCATTTGATGCGGAATACAAATGCCTGGACTAGATAACCTTCCGATTTCATGAAAGTACAAAAGTGTCAGATGTTTTTTGCATTATCAATCTTGCATCCGACTCAAGGAATATTATTGTTTTCAAAACATCATTATAGTATTCCGCAGATCGTCTACTTTACATCATCTACTTTGATATATCATCGGATCAAGTCTAAATGATGATTGATCAAATTGTCTGAACTAACGTTAGCATTTATTGATCTTCGAAAGTTATGCGTAGATAATTGACTAACTTATTGATGCTTTAAAATCCAGTCGTTGTGTTAAATCCCGATCGAAAATGGAACAACATGCAATGACATATGCATTCTTTTATACATTTGGAGCACGGAATTAATTTACATATTAAAAATATTAAAAATGATTGGCGATTATAGCATGCTTGTACGTGTTTGTATGAATATGTGTCTGCGTGTGCGGGTATATAATAATTCAATAGTAAATAAACAAATAAATGAATCAAAAAAGTCGAAATACACAATATTCCAAATCTAAGAAGGAATCAATATAAAATATATAAAATATAATGTCATATATAAAGAAAAAATAGAAATTATAAATTACCAATATAAATTCCATTGCTAATTCCATTCATATAATACAATGATTCGGCCAGTAACATTGAAGAGGCAATTATTACAATAAAATATAGAGGTAATTTAGTATAATTCAACAATGTTAATTTTTCCTGTTTAGTTTCATACTTCTCAGTGAGTGAAAACTCTTTGATTTCCATGGATAATTTACTCAACGCTTCTCTGTTCACTCTAGTGATTGCTACTTTCGTAAGTGTCATCGTTAGTTCAATATTCTCTGCTAAGTTTGATACGATGTCGTCCATAGATTTTGGAGTCAAAAGCAAATGTGCGAGTGATAAAGAACAATGAATGATAAGATATATGAAGAAGAAGAGAAATAGCGGAAGGTAGTTCTTCATTGGCCAAATTCCCAAACATTTTAAGAATCTTGCGCTCCAAAGGAATGACCTCTTGACGTTGGCAATTCCTATTTCCTATAATAGAAACATCCGATTTGTTAATTTGCTAGATCTGTTTTAGATTAATTACTTTATTAGACATTTAAATACAGGCGATATAGTTTTATGTGTGTGTGTGTGTGTGTGTGTGTGTATATATATATTATTTAGTTTATTCAAATAAGTATGTATTTAATTAGAAATATATAATTGATGTTCTTACTGTTAATAAATATTTGAATATTAGAATTATTTTAATATTCAAGATTAGTATTTTAATATGTAAATAATTAATTATAATATTTATATATTACGACCAAAAAATTATATATATATGAATAGTTTTCATATATATATATATGCAATTTTTATTATAACTGGTGCCAAAATAAGATGATAATAAGTTTTTATTTCGTTAATGCAACATTTTTGAGAAAAATAGTTCGAATAAAAATTTATTCGATTTGATAATGAAAAGCAAATATCATTGCCTTTTTCGTTTTATTAAAAAACCTTGAGCTCCATTCAAGAATAATTTAATTTTGTCTCAATAGAAACCTACACTTTTTTAAATTGTAATCTATAGACACTGAAAAGAAGAAAAAGGTAAAACAAGTAAATAATATATGAAATATCTTTTTTATCAAATAACAACGAAGTTGATCACAAGATGATATTAAATATTTCTACTGAATAAAAACAACAAATAAACCAATATTTTCACTGTCGAAATTAGATAATATAAGTTAGAACGATTTTTCACAAAAAAAGCTGCATTTCCGAAATAATTAATGCATTGTCTTGAACATCCGATATATTGTGCGTTAATATTTTCATTCGTCGATTGTCCACCGAATGAAAGGAATATAATTATTAATCATCATCATTGATTCATGTTTTTCACAACATCCACCTGCATATATTAATACAAAAATTTATTTCTTTTAAATCTTTTCGTAAAATCAAATAATTCTTTACGATCAAAAATTAAACGTCAAAGACAGACATCTTGGCGCTATAATAATAGACTTAAAAAAAAAAGAGAAAAAAAACAAGCGAACGGCCATAGAATTGTCTAGGAAGTATAATAGCAAAAAGATAAAATGAAAGAATAAAGACCGAAGAAAATAAAAGAACTAATTATGTTTGTATGCTTATAAATGAAATTGCATGACGACAAAAATATTTACACGAAGTGAAAATTAATTCGCAAATAAAATACTACAAATATAATCACGAATATAAATAAAAGTGGAACACTTTGATCGAAGGAAAATAATTTCCGGCCAATATGTAGGATATCCATCTCGTTTATTAGCGTCGTAAATACTATCACTGTATGTTAAATAGGAAATTCGTTCTATTAGACAAAAAAAAAAAAGAGAAAGAAAACAGTGCTTTTTATCTTACTTCTATGTTATCCTTTTCCATTTTATCTCTTTGAAAGTTCGCGATAGACTGACGGGAAAACCTGTGAGCGTCCTCCCTGGTAAACTCCGTTTGAAAAGTTGCAATACGCGTGTAAGGGTTGCTTGAATAATTAATTTGAAGTCGACGAAAATAAAATTGTGAAACAACTCGTCCCTAACCCTTTCTAATAAGGAGTTAAACAGTTGCTTTGTTGCGATCATCGATCACAGTTGGTTGATGATAGTGGGGTAGGGGGTTTAGAGTATGCATAAAAAATATACTCTCATCGCTTCGGTTCACCTCGTATTACATCCCCCGGTTTTACAACCCTCGTGTAAAACTTGTTAAAATTTTATTCCAATTACTTGTCACTACCACTTTTTTTCTTTTTTTTTCTTTTTTAGGAAAGAGGGTGGACATAGTTATAGAGAACAAAGTAGCATCTTACCTTGGGGTATAATCATCCTTCCTCGCTAGGACATAGTTAAAGGTTTATCCGTTTACCGGCGAAATTAAAATGTTTCCAGCCATTATCACTTTTCATTCGTTCGTCTTTCCGTTCTGTTGTTATTTCGTTACTTGCTTATTACTTACTTACTTAGTTATTTATTACTTGCGTAATATGACGAACGAAGGATATTAACTGTGCCTGAATTAGTGACTGTGATAGTCAAAGAAAAAAATTGTTTTATCCATGGAAAGAGATATTCGTAAGTACTCTGTGAAATGAAATGTCTTTATTTGTTCTTTGTTATAGATGGTTCCATGTTAGAGGAATGACAAGCAGAGTATTTAAAGATTTATAAGACAAATAGGACAAATTTTTGACAAAATAGGAAATTTCATTTTTTGATAAGCAGTTATTTTAGCCAAGATTTCTTTTTCTTTAATTTTAATAGATACGATTTATTTGCATCCCACCGATATTTTTTTTCTTGATATTTTGTTTTCACTATCTAGTAATACTAAATATATTTTTTTTTGTATCACTTGCTTCGAACGAGTTTCGATTTTTTTTTACATATTTCAATTTTTTATTCTTCTCTTTGTATACCATTAACGGCTTTTATTAATTATATTTTTAAGTATATTTTAATTTCCTCATTTATGTTCAAATAATTAAAATATATTCATACTTTATAAATTTTACAGTCATTAAATGCAGCGTTCATGATTCTTAGAAACATTTAGGCGAATGAAATTGTCCGATTTAATTTTGAATTAATTTTGAATATTGTCTATTCAAATACGATTAATATCACTATAATGGTTTCAGACAGATAACCAACAATAAATGCATACAATTGCAATATCAAGATAAATATAGATGATATTTACATAATATCAATGGTTGATTGGAAAGTTCATTCGGTTTTTTAAAAATAAAAAAGAACAGAGCATATTTATTAATACTAATTTTTTTGTCGCACGAATACGTAATTTATTAAAAAATAATAAGGAAAAAGAAGCAAATAGGTTTACGCGTTCATGTTTAGTTTCTTACTATGAAAAAAAAAATATTGATAACAATTGCCATGTACAGAGAATGTAAAGCGGAGTATTAAACAATCTACATTAGAGATCCGTTGGTAAAGTTGAAGTAACTGCAATCAAACTCATTCGGTTAATAATTCATTAGTGCAATTTTATAAATGTCCATTCTACCCATCAATAATGTTTACAAGATTCAGGATCATGGCGTCGTTAGCAGCGAAGTGCTTCCATCTTTTCGAACAAATACGAACTACACGATTATTTCCGAATGTAGTAAAAGATAAATGTAAATTTCCAATAAATGTAAAATTCCAAAAGATAAAAGAAAATTGTCAATTTGTCGAGAATAAATTCGGCTCGGGATATATTCGTTTTATTCTTTCATTTTAAAAATAAATTCTTTTCTATTTATTTCAGTGGACAGTCCTAAAAATTATTGCAAATGACGAATTTTCGTCTGTATTAATATCTATATATATTTCTCCATTTTATATTATTTTTAAGGAAAATATTATTGATTTAATCCTTAAAATAAGTTTTATCACGCAAAGAAAATTTATTCCAATAAATTATGTAAATTAGTCAAAAATAAATGAAAGTAACAAAAACATGTCTTTTTTTGTTACGGAGTTATGTACATCCTGAAATAGAAAAAGAAAAGAAAAACATATTCATAATATCAGAGAAAATCAATACTTGTAACATTAGTATGTAATAACCGCAAATACAGATATGAATGGTGGCACCCAATGGTTGTTGTATAATGAAGAAATTAAAGTTACCTTCCAATTCTTCCATCAATCTCAAATATTACGTATCATGTAGAATTAAGAAATGAAATATTACGATTAAGTTCATTATTATTATTCGTTTTTCCATTATTGAAAAAAAACTAGAAATGAAATCAACACAAATTTATGGGGAAGGAAATATGAATAAAAAATAATGAGTATGTATAAAAGTAACAAATAAAATATAATGAGTAAATAACTATATAACAAATAAAAATTAATGAATAAACAAATTGTAAATAAATAATAAAAGAATTAAATGGTTGAAGAGACTCATCAAAGCAATAGTTTATTAATCAAATAACAAGCAATAATTTTTCGATAAAATAATTTTCTAATAATGTGTTAAAAACACCATAATTAACGTAAATATATATATGCCTGTGTGCGTGTTGGTAGATAAACTAAAGAAATTAAATAATAAACTTTTAAAGAAAATAATTTATCAAATGCATGGTACGACCTTTTTCAATATCAGACTTGGTTTAGATGTACAACTGATTAGTTCCGGAGAAAGCCATTAATTAATATCGTTTTAAATTTCTGTATAGGACTCACTTCTCATCGACGATAACAATTATGTAAAGAAATCAATAACCTTATTGGTAGGCCAAGGACGATGTGGACATTCTTCCTCAATGATTTTCATTCGACATTTATGTATTTGTATTCCACATTTGATGCAGAAATTCCGTGATTAGATACCTTTCCGATTCGATGAATGTGTCTTTGTATTATCAATCAATCGACCTAAAATTTGTTAGCTGTTTCTCGCACTGATAATCTTTGATCCAACTCAATAAATACCAACATGATTACAAAATATCATTATCTAATTCCGTAGAGCGTCTACTTTGAACATCACCGGATCAAGTCTGAATGATGACTGATCAAATAGTCAACGTTGGTACTTATTGACCTTGGAACATATCCGTAGATAATCATTAACACTAATTCATATATATATATATATATATATATATATATATATATATATATATATATATACACATATATATACACATATGCATGTATATATAATAATATATGTGTATATATAGATTATTATGATAATTATACGTATTTATATGTATTCCTATTTTAATTTATGAAAATTTCTACATTATTGTGTGTTATCTCAGTTTTTTTATTATAATTGAATTACTCAATGAAAAAAATATATATATGTATATATGAATAAAAATGTATATATTGTATTATTTAGTATATTCAGATATAGATGTATTTAATTAGAGATATATAATTAATGTTCTTAGTGTGATTAAATATTTAAATATTCAATAAAAATATCTGTATATGGCGAATAAAAAATTAGACATATTAATGGTATTCATACGTATATACTATGCTATTATCATATTTATACATCCATTATAATGACTAAAAATAAAGCGTTATTAATTTTTTATTTCGATAGTACGATGTATTTGAGAAAAAAGTTCATTTGAGAAATGAAGAAGACATATTGTATTTGTTGTTTTCTATTTATTAAAAGTTCTCAAAGTCCATACAAAAATAATATAATTTTGTCTAAATACGAGCCTATATTTTTTGTAATTGAAACTTATTATTATTATGCCAGAAAACAGAAGATAAGAAAAGTAAAGTTTCAATAAAAAATATTTTTATCGAACAACGATGTTGAACATGAAATGATGTTAAATATTTTCATTAAATGATTCATTAAATAAATTCTGTAATATTTCTCCTACTGAAATCAAATAACTCTTATTAGAACAACTTTTCACAAAAACGTCGCATTTTCGAGATAAATATTTATTAACGCATTGGTTTAATCATCCGATATATTATCTGTTAAAAATTTCACCTTACGATTGTCCACCGAATGAAATGAATAAAACCTTATCAGTTAATATTTTTCGTTACGTTACCTGCATACATTAATATAAAAATTTATTACTATTACATCTTTTATTTATAAGTTGAAATAATTCTTTCCGATCAAAAAATCAAACATCAAAAGATCGACAGAGTGACATTACAATTGTTGACTTTATAAATAAAAAAATAACGAGCGAAACACATATAATAGTCTGTGTAGTATCAGAACGAAAAGAAAAGAAAGACTAATAATATATATAAGATTATAAAACTATATATATAAGACTATATATAAAGACTAAATATAAAACTATATACAAGAACTAAAAATTAATTTTTAAATAAAATTTTTCAAAAATAATTTCTAATTGAAATAAAGTGTAATATCATTAATGAAAAATTATAAAGATATAGGTTATTTACGGCACTTATCCACGTCGTACATATCGTATATACTGTATATTAGACACAAGACTGGTTCTACGTTCAGAAAAAAAAAGAAAACAAACCAAACCCTACTCTTTATCTTACTTCTATGCTTTCCTTTTTCATTTCATTCCTTCGAAGATTCGTGACAGACTGTTGGCAAAAGGGTCGTTCATCCCTCTGGTAAACTCCGGTTGAAAAGTTGGTATACTCGTGTAGGGATTGATTGAATAATTAACCTGAAGACATTGAAAAAAGTGTTCAGAAACAATTTGTCCCCTTTTAATAACGAGATAAATAATTAATTTATTACAATCATCGAATACAGTAGGTTGTTGGTAATGGAAGGAGTTGTATTGGAGTATGAATAAAATAGTGTACTTTCATCGCTTCGGTTTATTTAGTAGGATATCTCCCTGTTTCACAACTCTCATGTAAAACTTATTATAATTATATTCCAATTATCTGTCATGGAAGTTTTTTCTTTTTCTCATCAAAAAATAAGTAAAAAAAAAATGTTTTTATCAATACCGATTTTGCTGTTATGTGTTTACGTAATTTATTAAAAAACAATAAGAAAAAAAACAAATTGGTATCATATGCATTTTTAACATTGAAAAAATTAATTACTTACGTTTAATTATCCGTATAAATAATAATAATAATTTTTTATGAACATGTATATACAGACACCATGATCTTACATGCATCATGAACAAACATTGTTTTTAGAGTTATATAGCTGAATATGTATTAATTTCTATTTTTCTAAATAATTTCATTTTATTATTATTATTTTTTTTTTATTCTTATACATGTATCCATATGTCTGAATAATTATGGAATCGGAAATAGTTCTCCATATCTTTTAAAGAATCAAGAGTGGTGTATTCAGCAAAGTTCTATATTTCATATTAACTTTGTTTATGAAGAAAATGTGACTATTAATAGATTTTCTTAAAATTATATTTATATAATCCATAACGCTAGTACAAGTCAACGACGTATAGACAAACCGCTTGTTTTCCTACGAAGAGAGACGACTTAAAAAACAAATAAAAGAATTTGTTAATAAACGTAATTCATTACAATTTTTTCTTTTTTTTCACACAAATGTTCTCAGTACCGACAAATATCCCATCGAAGTTTTGAGAATCTGCAAATATTGAGAAATAAATAAGAATGATAATGAAATAACAATTTTAATGTTGCGTCAAGGAACATAATTATAAAATAAAAAAAATCGCTCGATGAATACTTACGTCTGTGAAGTTGGTCAAGGATAAGATAGC
The DNA here is from genome assembly GCF_014466175.1 of Vespula pensylvanica. Lineage (NCBI taxonomy): Eukaryota > Metazoa > Arthropoda > Insecta > Hymenoptera > Vespidae > Vespula > Vespula pensylvanica. Next base: position 2,014,542 of record NC_057709.1, on the reverse strand, counting down.
AAATTTACCGGACGTTAGACATTGCGGTTTTTGTGTTCGTATCATACAAATCAGAAAAAATCTTGCCTCCGTTGCCGGTAGGTTATACCATTCGTAATCGTAAATGGCTTTTCCAAAATTGGTACTCTAATGAAATAAAACGAATGACAATAAATAGGTGATTGATATTTCGATTGTACAAAAAATTACAGAGGTTCTATTTACTTCCTGAATAAAACATTCACCGATGAAACAGTAAATAAAAAGTGTACTTATTACAGAAAAAACGTACGAAATGTACAAGATGAATGTTATAAAGTCATCCGTTTCATTACTCTAAAAGTAAGAAAAAGAATTGCATCGATTAAATGTTATCACATATATTCAGAAGATCCTTGAAATTTTATTAGATACCATACGAAATCAATTTCTTGCTTATATTTCCTGAATGCAGATAGTTATGAAGGATGTTCATAAAAAATGGCGGAGTTATAATGATAATAGTAATAATTAAACTGTCTCGTTCAATGTTCTTAAATCAAACAACAGTATCATTTCCATAACATAAAATTC